>NC_139994.1:33771427-34059942 GCF_964263955.1 Coregonus lavaretus
CCAGAGGCAGGCAGGTCATTCATTCAGCTAAATCTGTCAGCCTTTATAAACAAGTGTTTGTGAGTTATGGGCAATTTAGATAATCACAACATTGAGGGATGTGCCAAAGACCAAGAGGCCTCACAGAAGTGACTGATGAAGCACGTTGGGATGCGGCCGAGTGCCATGCCACACCTAAGGCTGATCATCGTGACTTATGTGACCTTCGGCCACTCTGCCATTATCTACATCTGGTTTGGGCTGAGCTATTTTCTGACCACCAAGAGGTTGATATCCTGTGTGAGAAGGGGGCATTGCAGGACAAGTAGGGGAATTAGATACTTACAGCATACCATATAATGGTGCTTTCTCGTTCTCTTTTTCTCTCTCTCTCTCCCCCTCTCTCGTCTCTCTGACATCCTGAATTGTGGATGTGCCTAGAATTCAGACAAGCGGGTTTGTATCGACAGCATGATTGGCCGGTGTGCTTGGCAAGTGTAATGAAATAACAACTCGAGTGTGTGCTCCCATGGACCTCGAGATTTAATCGAAAGGTTCAGAGGGATGTGTATGTCCTCAGATGAAAGAAAGTCTGTTGTAATCTATGCCTTGTATGATTGAAATTCCACTAGCATGACATACAGATTTAGGATCTTAATTTGATCACTTTTGTTGCTGAGAATTCAAGGTTTAAAAAAACTTAGCACACAATTCCCCAGGCACTGGCCTTTTGTTCTCTGAGAGAAGCGTTAGAGCATGTGTGTGTGAGTGAATGTGCCTATGTGTTGACACAATGTGGATAGGCCTGAAAGCCAACATTCAACGAAGTCTCCCATACACATATCCTGTCACAACAGACTATTGGCCTCTGGTCCAGTAATCAGTGAAGAGGGCTTTTAGTCACAAACACACACACACAGTACTCACACACAGAGTACTCACACCCAGTCACACTTACACACACACACACACACACACAAACATCTTTAATCTAAGATGGCACTGCAGTGGATAGCAGTTTGAACAATATTCTGTGTTTTTTTACGCTGACCTTTTTTTGTACATAATGTCTCCGCTATAATTTCCTATGACCGAAAACAGCTTCTGGAGATCAGAACAGTGATCACTAACCTCGATTTGAATGACAATAACTACTTCAACGAGTCGGCAGCTCTGGACCTTCTGCTTACTCCGGACCAGGCCCTAATCCCCGGGACTCGAAAGAGGAAGCAACGGCGCAAAAGAGGCAGCGATCCTGATTAGTCTACGTTGGCGTGCAAATAAACTGCCTCTACCCTCCGTTCTGTTGGCGAACGTACAGTCACTAGAGAACAAACTGGACGAGCTCAGTTCGAGACTATCTTATCAACGGGACCTGAAGAAATGTAATATTCCATGTTTCAGGGAGTCGTGGCTGAACAAGGACATGGATAATATACATCTCGCTGGCTTTCAAAGCAACGTCAAGACTGGTCGGGGAGGGGTGTGTATCTTTGTTAACAACAGCTGGTGCCCGATCTCTAATGTTAAGGAAGTCTCAAGTTTTTGCTTGCCTGAGTTAGAATACCTCATGATAAGCTTGGTAAATAGACCATATTATTTACCAAGAGAGTTTATCTATATTTTTCGTAGCTGTCTATTTACCACCACAAACTGATGTTGGCACTAAAGCCACACTCAACGACTTGTACAGGGCCATAAGCAAACAACTACATGCACACCCAGAGGCGTCTCTTCTCGTGACCGGGGACTTTAATGCAGGGAAAATCGTTATTACCTTATTTTTACCAGCATGTCACCTGTGCAACTAGAGGGGACAAAATTCTAGATCGCCTTTACTCCACACACAGAAACGCATAAAAGGCTCTCCCTCGCCCTCCCTTTGGCAAATCTTACCATAACTCTATCCTCCTGATTCCTGCTTACAAGGAAGCATCCGATAACATTGAGGGGTTTACAGAATCAGTCAAAGCTTCATTAATAAGTGCATCGACTACGTCGTCCCCACCGTTTTCAAGGAGCGGGACACTAATCCGTACGCTTATAAGAAATCCCGCTACGACTTCCGATGACTATTGCCCCATAGCACTCACATCTGTAGCCATGAAATGCTTTGAAAGACTGGTCATGGCTCACATCAACACCATCATCCCAGACAACCTGGACCCACTTAAATTCACATATCGTCCCAACACATCCACAGATGACGTAACCTCTATTGCACTCCACACTGCCCTCTCCCACCTGGACAAAAGGAACACCTATGTGAGAATGATGTTCATTGTCTACAGCTCAGAGTTCAACACCATAGTGCCCTCAAAGTTCATCACTAAGCTCAGGACCCTGGGACTGAACACCTCCTTCTGCAAATGGATTCTGGACTTTCTGACGGGCTGCACTCAGGTGGTGAGGGTAGGCAACAACACATCCACCACGCTGACCCTCAACACGGGGGCCCCTCAGGGGTGCGTGCTTAGTCCCTCCTGTACTCCCTGTTCACCCACGACTGCTTGGCCACGCAAGAATCCAACACCATCATTAAGTTTGCTGACGACACGACAGTGGTAGGCCTGACCACCGACGACGATGAGACAGCCTATAGGGAGGAGGTCAGTGACCTGGAAGTGTAGTGCCAGGACAACAACCTATCCCTCAACGTCAGCAAGACAAAGAAGCTGATCGTATACTACAGGAAAAGGAGGGCCGAGCATCCACATGGACAGGGCTGTAGTGGAGCGGGTCGAGATCAACAAGTTCCTCGTGTCCACATCACTAAGGAATTAACATGGCCCACACACACACCAACACAGTCGTGAAGAAGGCACGACAATGCCTCTGCCCCATCAGGAGGCTGAAAAGATTTGGCATGGGCCCTCACATTCTCAAAAGGTTATACAGCTGCACCATTGAAAGCATCTTGACTGGCTTGGGATGGCAACTGCTTGGCATCCGACCGCAAGGCACTAGAGAGGGTAGTGCGTACGGCCCACTACATCACTGGGGCCGAGCTCCCTGCCTTCCAGGACCTCAATACCAGACGGTGTCAGAAGAAGGCCCTAAAATTGTCAAAGACTCCAGCCACCCAAGTCATAGAATGTTCTCTCTGCTACCGCATGGCAAGCGGTACCGATGCAGCTTCTACCCCCAAGCCATAAGACTGCTAAATAGTTACCCGGACTATCTGCGTTGACCCTTTTTGCAATAACTCTTTTGACTCATCACATACGCTGCTGCTGTTTATCATCTATCCTGTTGCCTTGTCACTTTACCCATACCTACAGTGCCTTCAGAAAGTATTCATACCCCTTGACTTATTACACATTTTGTTGTTACAGCCTGAATAAAAAATGGATTAAAAAAATATATATTTTTTTTAAGTGAAAACGTGTTTTGACATTTTTGTAAATTTATTGAAAATTAAATACAGAAATACTGTATCTAATTTACATAAGGTTTCACATCTCTGTGTCAATATATGTTAGAATCACCATTGGTAGCAATTAAGGCTGTGAGTCTTTCTGGGTATGTCTCTAAGAACTTTGCACACCTGGACTGTACAATATTGGTTGTTGATCATTGCTAGACAGCCATTTTCAAGTCTTGCCATATATTTTCAAGCCGATTTAAATAAAAATTGTAACTAAGCCACTCAGGAACATTCAATGTCGTCTTGGTAAGCAACTCCAGTGTATATTTGGCCTCGTGTTTAAGGATATTGTCCTGCTGAAAGGTGAATTTGTCTCCCAGTGTCTGTTGGAAAGGACACTGAACCAGGTTTTCCTCTAGGATTTTGCCTAGTCTGTGCAGGTGACAAGCATACCCATAACATGATGCAGCCACCACAATGCTTGAAAATATGAAGCGTGGTACTCCGTGATGTGTTTGCCCCAAATATAAAGCTTTGTATTCAAATCAAATCACATTTTATTTGTCACATACAAGTGTTTAGCAGATGTTATTGCGGGTGTAGCGAAATGCTTGTGCTTCTAGCTCCGACAGTGCAGTAATATCTAACAAGTAATATCTAACAATTTCACAACATATACCCAATACACACAAATCTAAGTAATGGAATTAAGAATATATACATATATGGACTAGCAATGACAGGATAAAGATAATCTCTTTGCCACATTTTTGGCAGTTTTACTTTAGTGCCTTATTTGCAAACAGGATGCATGTTTTGGAATAGTTTTATTCTGTACAGGCTTCCTTTCTTTCACTCTGTCATTCAGGTTAGCATTGTGGAGTAACTACAATGTTGTTGATGCATCCTCAATTTTATCCAATCACAGCCATTCAACTCTGTATCTGTTTTAAGGTCACCACTGACCTCATGGTGAAATCATTGAGCGGTTTCCTTTCTCTCCAGCAACTGAGTTTGGAAGGACGCCTGTGTTTTTGTAGTGACTGGGTGTATTGATACACCTTCCAAAGTGTAATTAATAACTTCACCATGCTCAAAGGGATATTCAATGTCTGCTTTTTATTTTTACCCATCTACCAATAGGTGCCCTTCTTTGCAAGGCATTGGAAAACCTCCCTGGTCTATGTTTGAATCTATGTTTGAAATTCACTGCTCGACTGAGTGACCTTACAGATAATTGTATGTGTGGGGTACAGAGATGAGGTAGTATTGTTTAACTCTATTATTGAGTCTGTTCAACTAATTATGTGACTTGATAAGCAAAATTGTACTCCTGAACTTATTCAGACTTGCCATAAAGGGGTTGAATACTTATTGACTGAAGACATTTCTCAAAACATCATTCCAGTGACACAAAATCTAAATTGAATACATTTTTAATTTAGGCTGTAACACAACAAAATCTGGAAAAAGTCAAGGGGTGTGAATACTTTCTGAAGGCACAGCATACACAAAGTAATCAGACCCCTTCACTTTTTCCACATTTTGTTATGTTACAGCCTTATTCTAAAATTGAATAAATTGTTTTCCACCCTAATCAATCTACACACAATAACCCATAATGACAAAGCAAAAACAGGCTTTTAGAAATGTTTGCAAAACATCTCCCATTCTTCTCTGCAGATCCTCTCAAGCTCTGTCAGGTTGGATCGGGAGCGTCGCTGCACAGCTATTTTCAGGTCTCTCCAGAGATGTTCGATAAGGTTCAAGTCCGGGCTTTGGCAGGGCCACTCAAGGACATTCAAAGACTTGTCCCGAAGCCACTCCTGCATTGTCTTCGCTGTGTGCTTAGGGTCGTTGTCCTGTTGAACCTTTGCCCCAGTCTGAGGTCCTGAGCGCTCTGGAGCAGGTTTTCATCAAGGATCTCTCTGTACTTTGCTCCGTTCATCTTTCCCTCGATCCTGACTAGTCTCCCAGTCCCTGCCGCTGAAAAACATCCCCACAGCATAATGCTGGCACCACCATGCTTCACCGTAACGGTTGGTGCTAGGTTTCCTCCAGACGTGACGCTTGGCATTCAGGCCAAAGAGTTCAATCTTGGTTTCATCAGACCAGAGAATCTTGTTTCTCATGGTCTGAGAGACCTTTAAGGTGCTGTCATAGGCCTTTTACTGAGGAGTGGCTTCCACCTGGCCACTCTACCATAAAGGCATGATTGGTGGAGTGCTGCAGAGATGGGTGTCCTTCTGGAAGGTTTTCCCATCTCCACAGAGGAACTCTGGAGCTCTGTCAGAGTGACCACTGGGTTATTGGTCACCTCCCTGACCAAGGCCCTTCTCCCCCGATTGCTCAATTTGTAGTCTTGGTGGTTCCAAACTTCTTCCATTTAAGAATGATGGAGGCCACGTGGTTCCAAACTTTTTCCATTTAAGAATGATGGAGGCTACTGTGTTCTTGGGGACCTTCAATGCTGCAGACATTTTTTGGTACCCTTCCCCAGAACTGTGACTCGACACAATCCTCGGAGCTCTACTGACAATTCCTTCGACCTCATGGCTTGGTTTTTGCTCTGACATGCACTGTCAACTGTGGGACCTTATATAGACAGGTGTGTGCCTTTCCAAATCATGTCCAATCAATTGAATTTACCACAGGTGGACTCCAATCAAGTTGTAGAAACATTTCAAGGATGATCAATGGAAACATTATTCACTTGAGCTCAATTTCGAGTCTCATAGCAAAGGGTCTGAATACTTATGTAAATAAGGTATTTCTGTTTTATTTTAAATACATTTGCAAAAAATTCTAAAAACCTGTTTTCACTTTGTCATTCTGGGTTATTGTGTGTTGATTGATGAGGAAAAACATTAATTTAATCAATTTAAGAATAAGGCTGTAACGTATCAAAATGTGGAAAAAGTCAAGGGGTATGAATACTTTCCGAATGCACTGTACAAAACTACCTCAATTACCTCGTACCACTGCACATGGACTCGGTACTAGTACCTCGTGTATATAGCCAAGTTATCGTTACTCATTGTGTTATTATTGTTTTCCAGGGGTTGGAACCGGTTCAGGGAACAGAACAGAAAACCGTAATATAAATACATTTTTCGAGGAACAGAACCAAAACTGAGAACGAAAGTGATCTATACTGTTCCGGGAACAGAACCGTTATGTTAAACGCATGGGAACCGGTTAATAACGTTATTTTACGTTCTGGGCATTTTTTCTTTCAGTCCCACAAAAGAACGCAACAAAGTGCCTATGCAAAGCCTTATTCCAGAGTCTGCCAGTGTGTGTGTGTGTGTAGGCTACCTCCATCTCCCCCTCACTCTGAAGCATAGTCTACTGTAGCTACTGACGTTACAAGCATGATTCAGAAATTAGGGAGAGAGATGTTTTATTGAAGAAGAATGGATTAACTTTTTCAATGCTAGTTAAGGATACTATAGTTAACACGTTTCACATTGGATTTATTAACTACAAAAAGGTAAGACTTTTTTTATTTTAATTCTGGTGCCGCTCTGAACACATAAGCTTGTTAGCTAGCTAGCTAGCTCTGGTCTAGCTCTTGAAAACTCTAGGTGGCATTATGTGTAATGTAGAGAGTCATGATCAAGGGCTAGCTCTGGTCCAATGTTAGTTAAGCCAACTCTCAGAAGTTCAAAGACATTCAAAGTTCCTTCATAGAAGCCGCTCCTCTGTAGGTATAATTCTGTGGTATTGTTGTGAATTGTTAGATACTACTGCACTGTTGAAGCTAGGAACACAAGCATTTCGCTACACCCGCAATATCATCTGCTAAATAAAATGTGTCAAATAATATTTGATTTGACATAGCTTGCCCACTCCATAGCAAGCTTCTCTGTCCATTAATGAAGTCATTTCATGTCGAGCTAAATGTAAAAAGTTCTGAACTTTATTTTGCTAGTCGGAACAGTGGAACTGAACGAAAAAAAATAATGGTTCTGTTCAGAACGAAAGGATTGGAAAATTATTTCGGTTCCAGCACCTGCATTGTTGGGAAGAGCCCATAAGTAAGCATTTCACTGTTAGTCTACACCTGTTGTTTACGAAGCATGTTACAAATACAATTTGATTTGATTGATTTGATAGTACACTCCATGAATGGTGGTACAATTTGCAAAAGCTTGAGTGCACAAATGTAATCAAATGAGAAGACTGTGCTAATGCAATGAGGCCAGTTGTGCACAGTTGTCACGATCGTCAAAAGGAGCGGACCAAGGCGCAGCGTGGAATGCGAACATACTTTATTTATATTCACCACACGAACAAAAACAACAAAACGATACGTGAAGTCCACGGTCAAATACACAAACCAACACGGAACAACATCCCACAAACACAACTGCCCAAACGGCTGCCTAAGTATGGTGCCCAATCAGAGACAACAAGCAACAGCTGATTCACGTTGCCTCTGATTGAGAACCACCCCGACCAACATAGAAACACATGAACTAGAAACTGAAACATATAACACAAAACAAAGACACTACACACCCTGGCTCAACATAAAAGAGTCCCTAGAGCCAGGGCGTGACAACAGTTAACCAGTCAAGGCGTTCAAGAGGGACAAATAGATGCATGAATATGATTCTCCAGTCCAGCTTGGCCAGCTCTGGGAGGGCTTGGTTGTCTCAAACAGTTTCATAGTCCTGCAGTTAGGAGAAACACACATTACGAACATTACAAACATCTGGCAATGGTGAAACTGGAAACATGAGGGGGCGGTTACGCAACTCTGACATTAAACAGAAGCCCACAATAAACGAAATACAGTGTTCTCACCGAATTTAGGCCACGGGTAGTTTTATTTGTAGGACATAAAAGACTGTAAAAACACCAGGAAATCAGCACCAAGTGATTGTAATTTAAGAAATCTGTTCCCAAATATTCCCACACATAATAGAGAGACACGTGATATTATACAAATGTAAGCAAGGTTTGAAATTATTATGTTTTTGTCAAACATTATATATTTTTGTGCTTCTTGCGGTCAATTTGCAGTCTACAAATTATTTGTAACTATGTTCCGGTCCCCCGACCATCCGTTCAAGAAAAAAAATCAGCCCGCGACTGACTCTAGTTGATGATCCCTGCAATAGGGTGTCCAATCAAAAACACAGATTTTTACCAATAGGTAAAATAATATGTTAATTATGTAGATATTTTCTCTAAGAAAACCAATGGTCCAAACCTTACGTCTCCATCATAATCTGTTCAAAAGTAATTTGAGTTTTTACCCTTGTAGGAGGGCCAGCTATTACATATGCACTATTCCGAACCACAGCGATAAGGGGAAGATAAATAATTCCACAAATGCAATGAACCATTGAGGAATTGGCACATTAACACGTATAGAATAACGGAATGAAAGGAGGAGAAAGAGAGTGACACAATAAACAGAGTGAAAGTATTATAATGTAGATAAAATAAAAAGGGAGAAAGGAATGGGGAGGAGGAGGACTTAATCGGCTATGTTTATTTGAAATGTCACTAAAAGGCCACCATTAATGTTACAAGGGAAATAAAAACATTTGTGACCTCGTCCTGTGTGTGTAAACGTTGTGTTATTACCATCTATAAATGTTTTATAAACTCATTACCAAGGGGACAAGGAGGATCATTTGTCCATTTGAACACCAGACAGAACAAGGAACATGGAATGCTTCCTTTACTTTATCTTTGTATTTCTAATCAATTCTCTACAGACCAGAAAATCCATTGAGCAAAACCCAGCTACACTCAAGGATTCTAGCTAGACTCTAGGGTTGCATCCCAAATGCCACCCTATTCCCTATATAGTGCACTAGTTTTGACCAAGGCCCATTGCGCTTTGGTCAAAAGTAGTACACTACACTCTTAGAAAAAAGGATTCCAAAACGGTTCTTCAGCTGTCCCCATTGGAGAACCCTTTTGGGTTCCATGTAGAACCCTTTGTAGAAAGGGTTCTACATACAACCCAAAAGGGTTCTACCTGGAACCAAAAGGGTTCTGCCTGCTACCTAAAAGGGTTCTTCAAAGGGTTATCCTATGGGGACAGCCGAATAACCCTTTAAGGTTCTAGATAGCACCTTTTTTTCTAAGAGTGTATATAGGGTATAGGGTGCCAATTGGGACGCATGCTAGCTGCTAGAGCAACCTTCCCAGCCAGCCTCTGAAGAACCCAATAACACAATTTGCCCTTTTTTAGCAATCATTAGGTTGTCAAGTTTTATTACACTCAAGCACCTGAAGGCCGTTCAATTTGCTGTGACCATTACCTGTACTGGTTAAGTGTTTGTTTAATGGTACACCGGAGGATTGTGTGTGACATATGAGATACAGATGGAAGGCCTGTGGCGCTTGGCAATGGCATCCTTCATTCAACACAACTCATGCGTCTCCTCAGTCCTCGCTCGGGTAGATCACATCTCCTCCGCTCTCTCTTCCGACTTCCTCTGGTTCTGCTTTGTCATAATCCCACATCTCCTCAGGGGACCTCCATCCCATATTAAAAGTGGAAATGTATCCGCTTCCATTGTAATTAGGAAACCACTGGAGGCACAGGCGCTTGATCTCAGCTGGATCTGACCTCCTCTGTTTTCCTTTATTTACTTGCCTCGCTTATCCGAGGGGACAGAGAGAGGCAGAGCTCTCAGTTATGTTTTTCTTAAACTTTTTTTGGGGGAGTCTTTGCATGTCATTTGCTTAAAAGTTTTGGAGACTTTGTTTTCTTCCTCATGCATGTTTTAAATGAGAGGCCATGAGAAAATACACAAACCTTAAAGGATAGAGGGATGGTGGCATGCTTTGATTGCTAGGATTTGTCTGGCATAAACAGCTCTAGGCGTTGCGAAACCGCCAATGGGTCTAAAGCCGTAACTTTTCTTGTAGCTGTTGCATGGCGGGGGAGAAATTGCTTTCTTCAGGGACAAAAAAAAACAAATAAACGCTAAGAAAACATTCGGCCTGGTTTCCCGTAAAATCAAATCAAATCAAAATTGTATTTGTCACATGCGCCGAATACAACGGGTGTAGACCTTACTGTGAAATGCTTATTTACGAGCCCTTAACCAACAACGCAGAGTTTAAAAAAAGTTAGAAAAATTTGCCAAATAAACTAAAGGAAAAATAGTAACACAATAAAATAACAATAACGAGGCTGTATAAAATGGGTACCGGTACCGAGTCAGTGTGCAGGGGTACGGGTTAGTCGAGGTAGTTGAGGTATTATGTACATGTAGGTAGGGGTAAAGTGACAATGCATAGATAATAAACAGAGAGT
Organism: Coregonus lavaretus; assembly: GCF_964263955.1. Classification (NCBI taxonomy): domain Eukaryota; kingdom Metazoa; phylum Chordata; class Actinopteri; order Salmoniformes; family Salmonidae; genus Coregonus; species Coregonus lavaretus. The sequence continues at coordinate 33,782,065 of NC_139994.1, forward strand.
AGCAGCAGCATATGTAAAGAGTGTGAAGGAATGTGAATGTACTGTATGTTTGTGTGTGTGTGGCTTCAATATGCATGTGTGTGTGTTTTGTGTGTGTGTTTCCATGTGTGGGTGTTGGAGTGTAAGTGTAGTATGTGTGAGTGTGTGGTTAGAGTCCAGTGAGTGTACATCGAGCCTGTGCAAGACAGTCAGTGCAAAAAATACGAATAAAATAAGGGGGTCAATGCAAATAGTCTGGGTAGCCATTTGATTAACTGTTCAGCAGTATTATGCCTTGGGGATAGAAATAAACAGCCCAGTGAAAGTGTGTGTCTGCGTGGTGTGGGAATCGGGTCGAGGGCAAAGCAGCGTTTGATGAATCCAGGGATCAGATGGAACCGACACAGGTTAGCGGGAGACTGAGATCCACCAACAGGGTGTGACCAAGCATCCTACACAAACACTGAGGTCCACATGACAACCAGAGTCTAGGGTGTGTCAGTGTGTTTGTGAATCAAGAGTAGTATATACCAGATTCAGACACAGACAGTCACCAGCCCTAGCCAGGTCCCAGAACTGTTTGTGCTGTCTTGCCAACTTCTATGGTTATTTATTTATTTTTATTTAACCTTTATTTAACCAGGTAAGCCAGTTGAGAACAAGTTCTCATTTACAACTGTAACCTGGCCAAGATAAAGCAAAGCAGTGCGATAAAAACAACAACACAGAGTTACATATGGGGTAAAACCAAACATAAAGTCAAAAATACAACAGAAAATATATATACAGTGTGTGCAAATGTAGCAAGTTATGGAGGTAAGGCAATAAATAGGCCATAGTGCAAAATAATTACAATTAGTATTAACACTGGAATGATAGATGTGCAAGAGATGATGTGCAAATAGAGATACTGGGGTGCAAATGAGCAAAATAAATAACAATACGGGGATGAGGTAGTTGGGTGGGCTAATTTCAGATGGGCTGTGTACAGGTGCAGTGATCGGTAAGGTGCTCTGACAACTGATGCTTAAAGTTAGTGAGGGAGATAAGAGTCTCCAGAGATTCTTGCAGTTCGTTCCAGTTATTGTCGGCAAGACAGCACAAACAGATCTGGGACCAGGCTAAATTACCCCTGCTCTAGTCAATAGGAGACATTCCTCAGGGATATGGCTGGGGAACATGGTGTACCATAGCTATGACACTCAGCACATGACCACAACCGACATGACCACAACCGTAACCAAAACCATTGCTTGTTTCTTTTATTCACTAAAGGAATGTTCATTGTTTATAGACGAGTTGGCTGACAACGTCACAAAAATGATGCACACGCATCGATGTGGCCGGAAGCCGTGCTTTGTTATGATTCTGAACGGTCAGACAGCTAGCAACAGTTACAAGAAGCTGCCATGTGGGGAATCGCAGGTGGTTTGTTTCAGCTAGTTGTATCTTGTTCTTGATACCATGTCTTGTTTTGACTTATTTCATGTTAATGCTAATATGGCTCAAATTCATTAGCTAGCTAACCAACAACTGTAACAATGTATTTGAGAGACGTGCTCATTGTGCAAATGTATTTATGTTTTCAATAAACATTTGGATACTAAATATAGTTTACATGTTGTCAACAATCGAAGCCTACCCCGTCTGTTTTGCCCCATAGTTGGGCACAACCAACCCGTCTATATACAACTGAGTGTGAGTAAAGTCAAAAACATTTGGTTCTTTACACGCAATTGAAGTCACTGAAGTTGTTGTGGTACTGGTGATGGTACTTGTGAAAGCAATTGTAACAATAACAGCAGAAGAAGTAGTCGTTATAGAATGTACACTACAGTGGTATGGGTCAGGGGGAGTGCAGTGCCATTGGTAGAGGTGCCTATAGCTACCGTCATAGTGTGCAGCAGCATGTGATGTTACTGTTAACATACTGAATCTAAGGTTTATTGAACCAGCATCTTATCAACACAGGGTAACAAAGAATAGTATGCAACATGAAACAAAATGGAGACTGATGGTTATCACCTACTACGCTACAGTATGTTCAATCAGTCCTTCACTATTCACACGCAAGAACTTCAGGGGGGTCTCTCCATGTTGGTGGATACAGGGGATCTCAGAGATGCACGGAAGGTGAGGGGGGTTTCAGGATGTTTGATTGCTTTGGTGGGATTAGCCAGATGTGTTGCCCACTACACACTGTATGTCAGTGTGATAACAGATAAACATTCATTTCCCATCTCTCATTTAATATGACCCACATCACAGTAATAAATAGATAAGCTACTTCAAGTATTTTGCTCTATGCGATCTGATCTGAAACGCAGTTTACCTTTTCCATTGATGTTTGTAGGCCAAGTCTGAATACTTTAATGTACCATTTCTCGAGTAGAGAATATTTCATAAATAAACATAATACATATCATCAAATTCCTCACCTTTTCTGGCCATGATGAGTTCATATTCCCACAGTAGCAATAGAACAAATTACCACGCACATCTCTCATTTAATTGGCCTATTAGATAGGCTATTATAATTTCAAGTTTTTGCTCAATGCATCCGAAAGGGAGCACGGTATATATCAGAGTAGAATTGAACATGTGAACAGACAGTTGATCTTTTGCATTGAAATGTGTAGGCTACCACTGTAAGTAGGCCTACTATATTTTTTTTAAATCAGAATTTGCGGGCAGTGCAGCATAGGTCCGGAAAAAGTAAATGCTAAAAATGATTGAATTCACACTCTTGGCATTCTCTCAACCAGCTTCATGAGGTAGTCACCTGGAATGCATTTCAATTAACAGGTGTGCCTTCTTAAAAGTTAATTTGTGGAATTTCTTTCCTTCTTAATGCGTTTGAGCCAGTCAGTTGTGTTGTGACAAGGTAGCGGGGGTAAGCCCTATTTGGTAAAAGACCAAGTCCATATTATGGCAAGAACAGCTCAAATAAGCAAAGAGAAATTACAGTCTATCATTACTTTAAGACATGAAGGTCAGTCAATACTGAACATTTCAAGAACTTTGAAAGTTTCTTCAAGTGCAGTCGCAAAAACCATCAAGCGCTATGATGGAACTGGCTCTCATGAGGACCGCCACAGGAATGGAAGACCCAGAGTTACCTCTGCTGCAGAGGATAAGTTCATTAGAGTTACCAGTCTCAGAAATTGCAGCCCAAATAAATGCTTCACAGAGTTCAAGTAACAGACACATCTCAACATCAACTGTTCAGAGGAGACTGTGTGAATCAGGCCTTCATGGTCGAATTGCTGCAAAGAAACCACTACTAAAGAACACCAACAAGAAGAAGAGACCTGCTTGGGCCAAGAAACATGAGCAATGGACATTAGACCAGTCCAAATTTGAGATTTTGGGTTCCAACCGCCGTGTCTTTGTGAGACGCGGTGTGAGTGAACGGATGGAGGAGGTGTTATGGTGTGGGGGTGCTTTGCTGGTGACACTGTCTGTGATTTATTTAGAATTCAAGGCACACTTAACCAGCATGGCTACCACAGCAGTCTACAGCGATACGCCATCCCATCTGGTTTGGGCTTAGTGGGATTATCATTTGTTTTTCAACAGGACAATGACCCAGGCTGTGTAAGGGCTATTTGACCAAGAAGGAGAGTGATGGAGTGCTGCATCAGATGACCTGGCCTCCACAATCCCCCGACCTCAACCCAATTGAGATGGTTTGGGATGAGTCGGACCGCCGAGTGAAGGAAAAGCAGCCAACAAGTGCTCAGCATAAGTGGGAACTCCTTCAAGACTGTTGGAAAAGCATTCCAGGTGAAGCTGGTAGAGAGAATGCCAAGAGTGTGCAAAGTTGTCATCAAGGCAAAGGGTGGCTGTTTGAAGATTCCCAAATATAAAATATACTTTGATTTGTTTAACACTTTTTGGTTTACTACATGATTCCATATGTGTTATTTCATCGTTTTGATGTCAATTATTATTTTGGGAAACTATTATTGTGATTCATCCTATACTGTCCCTAACATCATTACCCCATAGCAACAGATGTGGGATACATACACACACTCTCCCCACCCTTCCCCCACAAACAACAACAAGCTCATACCAACTCAAGAAAATATTTGATGTGCGAATGCATATACAGTTGTAGCTTTTTGAGAAGGCATGCAAAATTGAGCAAGAATGGGGAGATTTGATTAACCAATGTCAATGTCAGAGACACCCCTTTCCCCTGAAACACACACGCTGGTCCCCCATTTCCCAAGCATCTTTGAGCAGTCAGACCTTTCGATAATTTTGTGCCGCCAGAGGCACAATAATTTGCCCCCTCCCCATGGGTTACTGCAGTTAGTGTTGCCAGCACTGCCACTACCTGGGTGGGGGTACTCCACTGGAATTCCCACCAGCTAGGTACAAGGTCTTTAAGGTTATCATTAGCAGCTTTGAGAAATTCCTTGTATATAATGCTCACCCACCCAGGGGCTTTGGCTTTGTTTGACCTTCCCTGCCAGGCAGGCACAGACTCTTGGGAGCAGTGTATCTTTCTGTCTTGGCTGCGTATAGGCTACCTGTCCTTAGTGTGTGGGTCACTCAGGTGGATGTCTAGGGTATAGGTTTGGGGGCCGTTCCATCATGATATGGCAATAAATAAATAAACGATATTTGTAATTTATTTAAAAATGTATATCCCATATCTGCACAAAACTGAAAACTCTCTCTGTCACAACTCCTGCTCGCAGACACACATGGGCTCTGGCATTTGCAACCATTTTCCTTTTTCACTAACTTAACTAACCACAATTTCCACCACCGCCACACTTCCCCCCACATACAACCGTACATACCCACATACTGTGCCTTCTATGTCCTCTGTTTGCTCTGTTCTTATCTCTACCATGTTGATTCCTACCTACAGTTGGTTATCAATGTACAGTTTATCGACTACGAGAGCTACATGTTTCCCTTTTAGTCTATTCACTTTGAAGAGTGGGTACAGAGCTTTGCACCATTCTGCAATTTCCTTCAGGAACTGATCATTCATACCTATTTTCGTGCCAGCAAGTTTTTTGCCAGGCGTTTAACCATAATTGTATCTTTAAAGAATGCAAATATGGCAACGTTTGGGCGCTCGTATCGCTGTCCTCTCTGTCCAAAACGATGTACACGTACGAGTTTAATTTTGTCGACAGTATCGCCTGGGCTCTGTAGCACTTTAACCTGGAATTCTTTCACCACACTCTGGATCTTCACCCTCATAATACCGGTAAGTACCACATTTTCTCGCATAGAGCTAGTCTGTATTTCAGGTAAGGCTTTTCTCAGAAACATGTTCTCTTTTTGAAGTTCTTTAACGTCTGTTTCAATAGTATTGACTGTACCTTTTAGCTTGTTTCTTTCTTTCTCCACTGTCACCGCTTTTTCCTCACTCATCTCGAGGCTCGCCTTCAACTCCTTTATATCTTAATAGACTAGTTCTAGTACGCCCAATTTATCTTTTATCGACTTTAGCAAGTCGGTTTCTACACTTACCGTTCCAGGTGGTGAAAAGCATAAATCGTCTGTGTCAGTCGAGGAGTCTCGTTTTCTTTTGAGGATTGGTTCTCAATGCTTACTCTCCGACATGTTTTGGTGTTGACTGTGTTGGTAATATTGGTCGATACATTTTTCTAGCCTTATAATTTGTTTTGTGTTGTTATCCAGATGGAAGGTTATTGCCCACAAGTATGTGGAGTGAAGTGCTAATATTTAGCCAGATATACAGATATTGAATATTACGTTTCTATCTTGAGGCATTCTGCACTGCTGTCTTCAGTCTGCCATTGTTCCTGGCTTCAGTCCCTTCAAGGTCTTATGAGACTTACCCAAATACTTACTCAAAAAGACTCAGGAAGAGTTGAGTTGGTTTTGTGCGTGCGCAGTCTTTTCATAAATATTTAGTGTAACATTTACGGATATAAATCAGGGCCCCAGGAGATTGAGAGAGACAGGGAAGGTGGAAGAGAGTGTGGAGAGGTGGAGAGAGAGAAGGGGAGACATGAGAGAGCAAAGGGAGTGCAATGGAGAGTGCAGTGAGCACAGCTATACAGTACGTGTTTGAGAGTACTCACTGCTGGCTGTCTCAGGCAGTAGGCGTAGCTGGTGTGCGTGGGGTGGTGATGGAGGTGGTGGTGGGCCGGGTAGTGCAGGCTGGCACGGGGGTAGGAGACGGAGTGGGCACTCCAGGCCTCCTGAACACCGCTGGTCCACTGGGAGCTGAAGCCTGCTGGGCTCATGGCCGTCTTACTGCTGTGGTATCCTCTCACCGCTGCACTGGGCTGAGGGAGGAGTGGGGACAAATGTTACTGCTCAAAAATAATATAATATATAGTGGCTTGCGAAAGTATTCACCCCCCCTTGGCATTTATCCTATTTTGTTGCCTTACAACCTGGAATTAAAATATACTTTTTGGGGGTTTGTATCATTTGATTTACACAACATGCCTACCACGTTGAAGATGCAAAATATTTTTTATTCTGAAACAAACAAGAAATAAGACAGAAAAACAGAAAACTTGAGCGTGCATAACTATTCACACCCCCAAAGTCAATACTTTGTAGAGCCACCTTTTGCAGCAATTACAGCTGAAAGTCTCTTGGAGTATGTCTCTATAAGCTTGGCACATCTAGCCACTGGGATTTTGCCCATTCTTCAAGGCAAAACTGCTCCAGCTCCTTCAATTTGGTTGGGTTCCGCTGGTGTACAGCAATCTTTAAGTCATACCACAGATTCTCAATGTTTCCCCTTAAACCACTCAAGTGTTGCTTTAGCAGTATGCTTAGGGTCATTGTCCTGCTGGAAGATGAACCTCCGTCCCAGTCTCAAATCTCTGGAAGACTGAAACCGTTTCCCTCAAGGATTTCCCTGTATTTAGCGCCATCCATCATTCCTTCAATTCTGACCAGTTTCCCAGTCCCTGCCGATGAAAAACATCCCCACAGCATGATGCTGCCACCACCATGCTTCACTGTGGGGATGGTGCTCTCGGGGTGATGAGAGGTGTTGGGTTTGCGCCAGACATAGCGTTTTCCTTGATGGCCAAAAAGCTCAATTTTAGTTTCATCTGACCAGAGTACCTTCTTCCATATGTTTGGGGAGTGTCCCACATGCCTTTTGGCGAACACCAAACGTGTTTGCTTATTTTTTCTTTAAGAAATTGCTTTTTTCTGGCCACTCTTCCGTAAAGCCCAGCTCTGTGGAGTGTACGGCTTAAAGTGGTCCTATGGACAGATACTCCAATCTCCATTGTGGAGCTTTGCAGCTCCTTCAGGGTTATCTTTGGTCTCTTTGTTGCCTCTCTGATTAATGCCCTCCTTGCCTGGTCCATGAGTCTTGGTGGGCGGCCCTCTCTTGGCAGGTTTGTTGTGGTGCCATAATCTTTAAAATTTTTCATAATGGATTTAATGGTGCTCCGTGGGATGTTCAAAGTTTCGGATATGTTTTATAACCAACCCTGATCTGTACTTCTCCACAACTTTGTCCCTGACCTGTTTGGAGATCTCCTTGGTCTTTATGGTGCCGCTTGCTTGGTGGTGCCCCTTGCTTAGTGGTGTTGCAGACTCTGGGGCCTTTCAGAACAGGTGTATATATACTGAGATCATGTGACACTTAGATTGCACACAGGTGGACTTTATTTAACTAATTATGTGACCTCTGAAGATAATTGGTTGCACCAGATCTTATCTAGGGGCTTCATAGCAAAGGGGGTGAATACATATGCACCTACCACTTTTCCGTTATTTATTTTTTAGAATATTTTGAAACAAGTAATTTTTTTCATTTCACTTCACCAATTTGGACTATTTTGTGTATGTCCATTACATGAAATCCAAATAAAAATCAATTTAAATTACAGGTTGTAATGCAACAAAATAGGAAAAATGCCAAGGGGGATGAATACTTTTGCAAGGCACTGTATGTAATTTAGCAGACACTTTAATCCAAAGGGAGTTACAGTTGTGCGTGCGTACATTTTCGTATGGGTGGCACCAACGGGAATTAAACTCAAGATCCCGCCGTTGCAAGGGTCATGATCTACCAACTGAGCTACAAGTTGCCATCTCGCTCTCCATGCAAACCCTCACAACCGGGTGCCCACACATTTACCTGAAACCATCGCAGGAGGAGGAGGAGGCTCTTGATGAAAGATCTCCATTCTGGAATGTTCTCACTTTATTTTCTCTCACTCCCATTCGTTCCTGAGCAGCTGTTGAGAAACCCACCCCTCCAAACCCACCAGTCACGGTCTAGATGTGTTCTTGCTAGAAATGTGCCGATGGGTTTGATAAGATTCTTGGATTAGAGTCTGGCAGCGTGCAGCCCGTTTGGCATGATGTGTGGGTATTAGCAGGGCACAGGAACTACTGTGGTAAATCTTGCTGACAGGCTAAGCTTACACTGCTCTAAGAGGGATGCCTGTAGCATGCTATGACTACTGGAGCAAGGAGAACTTTGGAACTACTGAGGCTGGTCTTTGACTTACACACTGAGAGAGATGGAATGACGAAAAGAGAGATGGAAAGAGTGATAAAGAAAATAAAAGACTGACAGAGAACAATATCTGTGAATTATGATGACGTCCCAAAACTATTCAATCAATTTATTACAGGCATTTTGATCCAAATTCCACTCTGCTGTCATGTCTACATATTATGTTTCATGACAGAGGGAATTGTTATTTGTGAAATATGAGGACCAAATATGAAGAGCCATATTTTAGTTTTGTGTAACTGTGAGGCATGCGAAGTAAAGCCACGTCAGAAGAACTGCAGCTATACATCACGGCCAAACATTAACAGTCTTGTTTATGCGTATGTTAGATTTGCACAGGGGTCAGGGGTCGCCTCACTGGGGGGAGACTCTAGAGAGAGCGATGGATGCAATCTGGCCACACAGCTGTGCTCCCAAACCCCTCCAGTCTAATGCGCTGGATCGCAGAGGAGACCGGTGGGGAAAAGTTCACCTAAATAAATAGGACCCCCCCCCCCCCCCCACTCCTGCGTTGTCTTCAATCTTGGTTTCATCAGACCAGAGAATCTTGTTTCTCATGGTCTGAGAATCTTTAGGTGCTTTATGGTAAACTCCAAGTGGGCTGTCATGTGCCTTTTACTGAGGAGTGGCTTCCGTCTGGCCACTCTACCATAAAGGCCTGTTTGGTGGAGTGCTGCAGAGATGGTTGTCCTTCTGGAAGGTTATCCCGTCTCCACATAGGAACTCTAGAGCTCTGTCAGAGTGAGCTTAGGGTTCTTGGTCACCTCCCTGACCAAGGCCCTTCTCCCCCGATTGCTCAGTTTGGCTGGGCGGCCAGCTCTAGGAAGAGTCTTGTTGGTTTTAAACTTCTTCCATTTAAGAATGATGGAGGCCACTGTGTTCTTGGGGACCTTCAATGCCGCAGATATTTTTTGGTACCCTTCCCCAGATCTGTGCCTCGACACAATCCTGTCTCGGAACTCTACGGACAATTCCTTCGACCTCATGGCTTGGTTTTGCTCTGAGATGCACTGTCAACTGTGGGACCTTATATACACAGGTGTGTGCCTTTCCAAATAATGTCCAATCAATTTAATTGACCAAAGGTGGACTCCAATCAAGTTGTAGAAACATCTCAAGGATGATCAATGGAAACAGGATGCACCTGAGCTCAATTTCGAGTCTCATAGTAAAGGGTCTGAATACTTATGTAAATAAGGTATTTCTGCTTTTTATTTATAATACATTTGCAAAAATATCTAAAAATCTGTTTCCGCTTACTCATTATGGGGTATTGTGTGCAGATTGCATAGGATTTTTATTTATTTAATCAATTTTAGAATAAGGCTGTAACATAACAAAATGTGGAAAAAGTCAAGGGGTCTGAATACTTTCCGAAGGCACTGTACATTATTAGCAATGTCCGATAATTTAAGGGCAGTATTCACCAGTTCGTAGAGTTTAAGTGCCGCCTACAGCTAAGCAAACATGTTCATTGGGCTTATAAATGAGGACTATTGAGGCAGACCTTCAGAAAAAGGCATATAGTTTTCCCATTCAGAGGTATTTGTCCAGGCCAATAACTCTCTGGGGAGAGATATGTTTTATATATGTTTCCTACACATAGAGTTATACAAGACTACAGAGTCATTGACATGCAGCTAAAGCTCCTATGGGCACAGAAATATTCAGCCACATCATACAGGGAAGGGGGCTGTTTCTTAAAACATGAAGGGGAGATCAGAGGGTCTTGACACACCTAGACTGGAATGTGTGATTGTTCCCCAGAGTCTGGCTTCGTGACACAAGCTTTCAGCAGCTCGTCAGAGCCTTACACACTGCACATATTTATACATTTTATATGAGGACCAATCGGCTCTGGTTACACAAGTCTTTTCCTGTTCTGAGGGGCATGTTTTACTTGCGGATGAACAGATGTGCATGCACTCAGATGTGTAAATGTCCAACTTATAGATTGATACAAATCGGCATAGTTTGGGTGCGGGGGTACTGCAATTTTTTTCAGACCGGGGGGGGGGACGCAGATAAAAAAACTGGCCGCGCTGAAGTCGTCTATATCGGTCTGCTAATACAGGACTAGTAAAGGCCCTGTGCACTACTTTTGTGAAAGAAATTTAACTAAATGTATTTGAGTGTTTACCAGCATGTGTAACTTGAATCTTATAATTATCTGTACAAAACAGTTAATCTGTGGAATATAAAAATGCTTGCTAGATATATGTTTTCCTGTTTCTTGAAATACTTTGCAAATGCAACTTATTTCTATGTGAAAACTGAAATGGTCTATTCATTCCTTTTTCATTTTAGTACACACTCTTATCCAGAGCAACTTACAGTAGTGAGTGCATACATTTTCATACTTTTTCGTACTGGTCCCCCATGGGAATCGAACCCACAACCCTAGCATTGCAAGTGCCATGCTCTACCAACTGAGCCACATCACATCATCACAAACAATTTACAGTGCCTTCGGAAAGTATTCAGACCCCTTGACTTTTTCCACATTTTGTTAGGTTACAGCCTTATTCTAAAACTGATTAAATTGTTTTTTCCCCTCATTAATCTACACACAATACCCCATAATGACAAAGCAAAAATAGGTTTTTAGATATTTTTGGTAATAAAAAAAATTAAAAAAATAAAAAATATATTACATTTACATAAGTATTCAGACCCTTTACTCAGTACTTTGTTAAAAGCACCTTTGGCAGCGATTACAGCCTCGAGTCTTCTTGGGTATGACGCTACAAGCTTGGCACACCTGTATTTGGGGAGTTTCTCCCATTCTTCTCTGCAGATCCTCTCAAGCTCTGTCAGGTTGGATGGGGAGCGTTGCTGCACAGCTATTTTCAGGTCTCTCCAGAGATGTTCGATCAGGTTTAAGTCTGGGCTCTGGCTTGGCCACTCAAGGACATGCAGAGACTTGTCCCGAAGCCACTCCTGCATTGTCTTAACTGTGTGCTTAGGGTCGTTGTCCTGTTGGAAGGATAACCTTCACCCCAGTTTGAGGTCCTGAGAGCTCTGGAATAGGTTTTCATCAAGGATCTCTCTGTACTTTGCCTCTGTTCATATTTGCCTCGATCCTGACTAGTCTCCCAGTCCCTGCCGCTGAAAAACATCCCCACAGCATAATTCTGCCACCACCATGCTTCACCGTAGGGATGGTGCCAGCTTTCCTCCAGACGTGACGCTTGGCATTCAGGCCAAAGAGTTCAATCTTGGTTTCATCAGACCAGAGAATCTTGTTTCTCATGGTCTAAGAGTCTTTAGGTGCCTTTTGGCAAACTCCAAGCGGGCTGTCATGTGCCTTTTACTGAGGAGTGGCTTCTGTCTGGCCACTATACCATAAAGGCCTGATTGGTGGAGTGCTGCAGAGATGGTTGTCCTTCTGGAAGGTTCTTTCATCTCCACAGAAGAACTCTGGAGCTGTCAAAGTGACCATCGGGTTCTGACCAAGGCCCTTCTCCCCCGATTGCTCAGTTTGGCCAGGCGTCCAGCTCTAGGAAGTCTTGTTGGTTTTAAACTTCTTCCATTTAAGAATGATGGAGGCCACTGTGTTCTTGGGGACCTTCAATGCTGCAGATTTTTTTGGTACCATTCCCCAGATCTGTGCCTCGACACAATCCTGTCTCGGAACTCTACGGACGATTCCTTTGACCTCATGGCTTGGTTTTTGCTCTGACATGCACTGTCAACTGTGGGACCTTATATAAACAGGTGTGTGCATTTCCAAATCCTGTCCAATCAATTTAATTTACCACAGGTGGACTCCAATCAAAGTTGTAGAAACATCTCAAGGATGATCAATGGAAACAGGATGCACCTGAGCTCAATTTCAAGTCTCATAGCATAGGGTCTGAATACTTATGTAAATAAGGTATTTCTGTTTTTAATTTTTAATACATTTGCAAAAAATTCTAAAAACCTGTTTTTGCTTTGTCATTATGGGGTATTGTGTGTAGATTGCTGAGGATTTTTTTCATTTTATCACTTTTAGAATAAGGCTGTAACGTAACAAAATTTTGAAAAAGTCAAGGGGTCTGAAAACTTTTCAAAGGCATTGTATGTCTCAATGTACTCAATTACTGTATTATAAAAATTTAAAAATCATGGTGATGGAAATTCTACAGGCACAAACCTAGATGACCAGCCATGTATATTTACATTAACTGATTTGTAAGGGATGGTAAATTAATACTGCACAAAACATGTTTGTTTTCCATGTTATTTGATCAAGAAAAACATTTAATTTGATGTGGATGTTTTGTGTCTTTGCCCATAACGTTGCACCTTTTGATGTAAATGTTTGAGGACAGGGTTTTGTGCTTTCTGGATACCATTAGAATGACAATCACAGAGAAACGGACAGGGCAAAAACTCTTACAAGATACTGTTCTTAATTGCACAACTATCTTTTTGGACAAAGCGGAGATGGCTGTATCGGTCCGCTACTTTTTATTTTTTATTAATCGTTTTATTTTTAAATTATTTTTCAGGGGGTGCTGCAGCACCCTCAGCACCCCTACTTCCCACGGCTATGCAAATCGGGTACCAGGCTCTTTAAATGCATATCCATCTTAAGCCATTCATGCCTAGCCTCTTTAAAATTTAAACACAATACTTCCATTTTAAGCTACTTCATGCCAAACATTACAATAGAAGATCTATAACAGGAGCTTGGATTCATCTTTATTCCAGCAAGTCCCCTTTTATATCATAATGCGTTCCGCAAACAGAGGGATGTGCGTTATCTTCTTGGTACAAGATATTTATTCAGTTTGAGGGAGAAGAACAATGTAATGATTTATATTCAACATACTGGGGGTGTTATCTGTACCATTTGTTCCCCCCAAAATACAAGTCCCATAAATCAGGGGGGATAAATGCCTCACCTTCAATGATGAGGAAGCGAGTCGTTACTACATTAATACATTTAGGAGGAGTTAAGGAACCAGAGCACAGTGACTGCATCCCAAATGGCACCCTATTCCCTTTAGAGCTTTAGCCCATAGAGCTCTGGTCAAAAGTAGTTCACTATAGGGAATAAGGTGCCATTTGGGAGGCATCCAGTGTCTCTCAGAATACAATTTTTCACGTGTGAGGCTGCTCTCTTCCTTTCCACCCTCTCTTCCCCTCAGTAAAACTGTGTGAGGAAGGAAGGGTGCCCAGGACAGACATGTATGGAATACAGAGCTCATTTGTTCTCCCATTACATGAACAAGGCATATGTATTACGTAGTTGATAGGTGTACTATAAAAGTACCAAACATCTTTTGAGAGCAGTGGGAGTCCACTAAAGACAGTAATCAGCTCTCTGAATATAAACTCCAGAACTCTTGGGTTAATCCCACCATGTGGTTCCCCCTCAGAAGAATACGATCTGACAAAACGATTCCTCGCTTTCCAGGAAATATCTGGGACCATGAAATCCCCGACACAAACCGAAAACAACCTCTTCTGAAATGGTTTGATAACCAACTACAGCCAATTACAGACATGTCCGATTGTTTTTGTATTGGGGTGATCTAACAGAAATAAAACTCTGTGAAATCCTACAGTTGTACGGTATCCCTCTGCAATATCGACTTTCTCGTAAGATGAGTCTAATAGCCTGAAGCTACAACCCTTCTTTGCACAAGTTATCTAACAGCATGTTTATTTTTTTCCAGGGATGTCAGGATGCATGCCGAACATAATTACAGTATATGTCCTTGGGGCTGTGTTGATGTTAGGTCCATTTGGTCTACAAGGAGAGCTGAGTCTCCAGCCTTCATTTGTATTCCAGGTCGGTGTGTCTGGGAGGCTTGTTGGGGGGGGGGGGGGGGGGGTTGGTACTGTGACATCCCGAAGACAGTCAGATCCCAGACAGCGATGCCCGAGCTAAGCTTCCTGTCTGCTTTGCTTTGCTTTGGCTCTCCATCGAAGGAGCAGGGGTCCCAACTCAAAGGACTGTTCCTTCCCCTTCTCCCTTACGAAAAAAGATTGCAATCAGAGTGCAGTACAACTGCAGTCAGAGTGCAGTATAACTGCAGTTAGAGTGGAGTATAACTGCAGTATGCAGCAAATACTGCATCCAAAATAACACCGTTTTTTTACTGCAGTAATTTTATTGTAACTGCAGTTAGTCTGCAATTACTGCGTCTAAAATATCACAGTCGACTGCAGTTACAGCACTTTTACTGCAGTTTCAAAACTGCCATCTTTTTTTGTAAGGGCTCCATTGTGCTGTCTCCTGTACAGTCGAGACTTTTATGGATTTTCCAACGTTTATGGAAAATGACATAGAAACCACCATTACACGGATGTAAACCTCACATCACTTGTGAGGTCTCATTCGAAACCGATAAAAATGATGCTCCTCATTCGTAAAGTTCCAAAATGTGAACCCCAATGAGAAAATAACAGAGTGCAAAAGTACTTTTATTAAGAAGAAATTAGTAGTTTCAGGGTGACAGACACCAACTGACACAAAAGTCATACCAGATAGTATTAGGTTTAGGATATTGTCTTCCAGAGAAACCTCCACGCCTCGTTGCCCCGTTTGGCTGGGTATGAAAGAGATGCAGCCTCCCTGATAAATGGTTTCCTGAAACCTGTGTTGCATGAACCTCTGTCCCAGGTGCTCTCCATCGCCTACCGTCCCTACACAGTCACTTTGCAACATGCTGCCTTGTTTTTCTGTCAGTACATCTGTCAGAACTCGCCACATGAGGCTGGGTGAGAAGGGAAACGCTACTGGTTCCATGGGTCACTGCCCCCCCTTCCCTCACCAACCGAGGCAGACGACTGCATGGGTTCACACTTCTTTCTGGGTTGTTTCTCTACAGAGGATTGAGAGTGAGAACTTACCCTAGGGCCTACTGTAACTCTAGCTAGCACAGGGGGCTGAAGGGGGCCAACTTTCTCTCTTTCTCTCGCTTAACCTGCTTCTTTTCATGGTCAAAACACTTGAAGATCTGAGATGGTGGCTGGCTGGAGACATGCTGGAGGAGTGTAACCAAGGCAACCAGGTCCATTGAATTTTACTGTGTAAAAATACTGTGCGTTATAGGGAAATAATGCACACTCTAGAATGCCCTTCAAGCTCATCAGAAACGAGTATTCAACAATGCCATGGTATAAACAACTATAAACCTACCAGTTTTGCAGTGTGCCGCTACCTTCAAGAATTTGACACAGACACAAATTTGACACAGACACAAATTTGACACATAGAACACTATACATTGTTTATTCCAGTTTGACGAGACAACAATTATGTCTTCCGTAAACAGAGCTCTGATACTGGACAGTGGTGTGAAGCCCTCAGAGGTGTTGATAAAGATTTACTGGGTTGTCTCTGACCCAGTGGCGGCTCCTGAAAAAATTCTCAGGGGGGGGCATTTTTCTGATGATTTAGGTGACCTACACACATTTAAAAAAATATATGTCCAGCAACAACATGAAGACAGGGGCAGCATATAAGTCAATACCAGAAGCATTTATTGACTGATCTCAAAAGTGTTGGCTTACCAGGGTTGGTGGAGCCCTCAGTTTCATCTTTGCCTCGCAAAGCTAACTCAAACACTCCGCAAAACTTCACACACTGGATTAGCCGGCTGAGGATGTGGCGGTTCTTGCTAATGTCGTAGTAAATATATTTGTTATAGTGAATATGGAATATGATATGTTGAGTAAAATGTTGTGCTAAGATCTATTTAGGTCAGGAGCTGGTTATAAGTTCTGTTCCTATCCAATAACAATGGACAAAAGGGTCCTATCTTGTCAGCCTTGTCAGTTTCAGTTCTCCAGTAAACTTGTGATTATCAACACTAACCTCATCGTTGTGGCGGCGGACAGCTAGCCTGTATCCCTCATCCAGTTGAGTGGGAATGTTCACTCTCCCCAAAGCAGACAATCTCAAACAGCTATCCATGTGGGTCTTTGACAGCTCATGTTTCTTAATCTTTCCTGAAAGATGGTGCATGTCCGTTACACACCAGTCGCTGTCCAAGCGGTGCTGTCTGCCGTGCCGCCTTCAGGGTGAAAGAGTAAGCAGGGGGTAGCAGAAGACTGCATTAGCTACATCGCAGCCTGCTAGCCAGGTTTTTCGTTCGTACCAATTTTTGGAAAATCCTCGGGTGTAGGACTTCCCCCCTTTAGTAGAAACCTGTTGAATTATTAAATTTGGTCTGGGAGGTCCTAATTGTTTCGTTGCCAATTTATCTTCATTTGTTCGCCGACAAAAAGGAACTTCTTTCAAAGACACAATCGAGTTGCACTGAAGCCTAGCCATTTTCACAGTAGTAGTGAATTGATTGATGAGGCTACCCGCTCTTTTCTTAGTTACGTTCATGGTTATGTTACGTATGACGAAAGCGCGTAAGTGCAAGCCCTCAGAAACCCATAGAGATTGTATTGAAAGCTCTGATATTTGAAAAAAATAGATTTTACATGGGAGTCTATGACAGACTTCTGGGCGATTTTCAACCTGACTGAAATCGCCCCAAAAGGGGGGGGGCCATTTGAAGCACGACTTTAGCCTGATTGGACATTTAGTGGCACTGTGGCAGATCAGACGTCTAGATTACAACACTGATAACTACTGTTGCCGTGATATAATTGATTAGAAAAAAAATCCCTTCCTTTTCCCGTTTGGCAGTGCGTCGCCCATATCGCCCTATTGAACACACCGCCCCTGCTCTGACCTGAGAAACTCCCTGGTCAACCAAGATGCGCCATTCTACAAAGGAGCTCCCGAACCTGACACATGTCTGAGTCTTATCCATCCTCTCCAAATATTTTCCTTGGCCCTGACACATGTTTATGCACTGACGAACCTGGGGCCAGGGGGGTTGGGTACCGCTGTGAAGCCGGATGTGAAGCCCCCTGCATCCTGGAGTTCTTCTCTTCTGGGATGTGACTGACTGACTCGTCTACAGTTGTTACCGCAGGCTACTAGGCTGCGTCCCAAATGACACCGCATTCCATATATAGTGCACTACTATGGGCCCTGGTATAAGGAACTATATAAGGAATAGGGTGCCATTTGGGACACATCTCTAGTCTCAAGGGCTGCTCTGCTTGGCCTTGTGATAACTAACCCTCTCCAGCACTCCTGGAGCTCTCTTCAATGACCCATGTTTGGATACGTTGAGAAAAGAAGCAGTGGTCCACCCCCCACTGGAGAAAATACTAAAACATTTACAAAAAGGTACTTCAGGAAAAAGGGCAGACTGAGGCTATGACCATATACAGTCATTGGAGCAGCAAAACAATAACGGACTGGTTTCTTACTGTACAGTATGTAAAGCCAATGCAAGAATGCAAAAGTATGCAAATCTACTCAGCGATAAGGTTCATTATGACATAAGTACACGCCTCTGACACTTCACACCAGAGAACAGGCAGCCCTGTCTGAAAGCCGAAATGCCACGCCGTAACCTGTTAACAAAGGTGCCGAACACCCAAACGCTGTGTAGAGTGCCTGTTAATGCCAGTGTGCCAACTATGATTACAGCAGTTATCCACTGGTTCACCCACACTGTGTCTAAGTGGCTCACACCTACACAGGAATGCTCTGACTCTGACACCAGACCCAGCTCTCTCGCTCTCTTTCTCTCTGCAACTCTCTCTGTATGTATCTCTCTCTTTCCTCTCCTCGTCAATTTTTTCTCCCAATCTCCCTGTTTCTCGCTCTCTCTTTATTCTCTCTCTCCTTCTCTGTCTCTTACTTTGTCCCCCGTCTCTCGTTCTTCATCACCCTGTCTCCCACTCCTTCCATTCCCTCCTTCCCATCCTCCCTCTCTCCCCTCTCTCTCTCAGACTGGAGATGACGGACGCATGTGATTGCCCGAGGACCCTCAGTAGAAGATAATAAATCCCTGATGACACACAGAGGGGCATCCCATTAGAACACAACCTGTGCACTGGCAGGTACAGTCTCATGTGTCCATTAAGTGATGCAGCATGCTCAGTAGTCTATACTCACAGTGCTGGGGATGAGGAGCATATAACCTGTGGAAATTAACCAGTCAATCCGTATGCTTAGCTTTAATTCCAAAAGTACCTCAATGACTGCTTCATGATATTTTTGGTGAAAACATTAACATACAGTAACTACACTGAGTGTACAAAACATTTAGAACACCAGCTCTTTCCATGACAGACTGACCAGGTGAATCCAGGTGAAAGCTATGATCCCTTATTGATGTCACTTGTTAAATCCACTTCAAATCAGTGTAGATGAAGGGGAGGAGACAGGTTAAAGAAGGATTCTTAAGCCTTGAGACAATTGAGACATGGATTGTGTATGTGTGCCATTCAGGGTGAATGGGCAAGATTTAAGTGCCTTTGAACGGGGTATGGTAGTGGGTGCCAGGCGCACTGGTTTGTGTCAACAACTGCAACGATGCTGGGTTTTTCACACTCAACAGTTTCCCGTGTGTATAAAGAATGGTCCACCACCCAAAGGACATCCAGCCAATTTGACACAACTGTGGGAAGCATGTGAGTCAACATGGGCATGCATCCCTGTGGAACGCTTTGACACCTTGTAAAGTCCATGCCCCGATTAATTAAGGCTGTTCTGAGGACAAAAGGGGAGGTATTAAAAGTCCCTGGAGTCTGGCATCCATGCATGCGGCAGTGGAGTTTTGCATCTGTTAGAACGAGGGTGAAACAGCTGCCCCTCTCCCAGTGTAGTGAGGTGACATAGTGTGTTCTGTGTCAGTGCCTGTCAGAGGAGTCTGCGTCACAAATGGCACCTTATTCCCTATATAGTGCACTACTTTTGGCTATAGCCCTATGGGCCCTGGTCAAAAGTTGGACGCTATATAGGGAATAGGGTTCCATTTGGGACACACCCTGAGAGACTGAGCAGGTTGTCCTGCAGTGTCCTTGGGTCTGCTGCCTGCTTTCCCTAGCTCCAGATGGGCCGGGGTGCAGCGGGTACTGCAGCATCACTCTGAATGACGTGCACTACGACTCCAGATGCCTTGCTGCTATTTCTGGGGCCAGATACCCTTCAAACCCAAACTTTTGCTGCACTGTACTGTACCTTCAAAACTCACACATCTGTGTGCACACACATTGGTCCTAAACGTCACAACAAAATGGACTCTCTCTAAAATCCTACAGAAAGCCTGCAGTTTCCCCTCAGCCTGTAAATTCTCTCTCTCTCTCTCCCTCCCTCTCTCTCTCTCTCCCTCCCTCCCATGGAGGAAGGGAAATGAAGAATTAAGACAAGCGCAAAAGAAAACAAACCAAGTCGGAATGAAGTTGGAGAAATACTGCAGTCCTCCAATAATAACAGTTCTCGATAAAATTCTATTTTCTCAACACTGTATCCACAAGATGTTATCATTTTCCTTTAAATTCAATTTTGTTTTTTTTGCTCAAATGAAAACTGTACTGTATGGCTTAGAGTTGCAGCTGTGAGTTGCTCCTATAAGGCTTGGATCCAGAATGACTCATTGAACGCTTGTAGGTATTGTTGTACGCAACCATCAAGGCCAAGGTTCCATGAGGCGCTCTTCGCTAGTCTTCCATAGAACTCAGCCCTGTCTATATAGCCCTCATAAGTGTTTGACCATGCTTGCATTATTTCTCATTCTCCTGAATTTTGAGCAAAACAACTATTTACAATTTCACTTCACTGAATTAAGAAACAACTCAAAAAGTTGTCATTTTCTCCATGAGGATGTTAACCTTGAAAAGCTTTTGCAGCTTATTGAAAGAAAGTGCTGACCATGAACCTACTTCTTCTTAAAGATCTTTGTTTGTACTAAAGGGCGCACTGTGCGGAATGTTCAAGAAGCACAAACATCTCACTATATCAGGGACATCTCATTTGGTCTTACACTAGAATTACCATAAAGCTTGAAAGCTTTTAAATGTTCCACAAGATTTAACCTTTTTAAATGCACCTACCGATTATGTATAGCGGAGAAAGCCACTTAAACATGCTCTTGATTGCTCCCATTACATTCAGTCACTGGACTGCTTGTTCATTGTCTAATTCTGGTATGGCAGGGAGTAGCACATTCACAGTATACAGAGTGGCAGGCTGAATTCACAGAACACACTGTTCTGTCCACCTCTCTTTCTCCCCCTCTCTCTGTCACCCTTTCTTACTGCCCCATTTTCTCTCCATATTACCCTCTCTCTTTCTCTCGTTCCGTGAGAGACAGGGAGCAGGAACAGACCGATCTTGCGTCTTGATTTTGCCAGCAGATTTTCGCCAGCCACTCTTCACCCCAGTGGAGCAGAACAAGCTATGCATGCACAGTCATGAACACATTCCAGCTCCGGCCCAGTGACAACACTGGCAGGCCCGAGCACCAGAGACAATCAGACAACACTGTCTGCGTCCCAAATGGCACCATATTCTCTACATAGTGCCTATGGGCCCTGGTCAAAACGAATGCACTATGCAGGAAATTGGGTGCCATTTGGGAAGAAGCCACTGTCACTGGAGAAGGACTGCAGTGGTGTCACAATCAAAGTGCCACCTGATGGGGTTGACTTGACCTCTGAGTGTTATGCGCACCAGACATCCTTCATTTCGTTACGTTAGTTTTTCTGTCCAACAGCTGAACCTGTGGGAATTGTGTCCTTACCTTTTTCATACCACGGAGTCTCTACTGTATCTGATGAACAGTACATTGTATGTGAAGGTATCTTTAAGAGCACCAGAGATATGTGAGGAATTTTCATGTTATGCTAATAGCTATGGCTGGGTTTGCTTGCTTTGACGAAGAGAGACAATCAATTGATCTGATCCGGCTGATTCTGAGGAGACACTTAAAAGCCCAATGAAGTTTGAGCGCAAAATGTATATTTACCAAATCGAATGTGTTCACACATTCTTCAGCGTATGTCATCTAAGAGCTTCGATTAAAGCCCCCCTTGCCACATGCGCAGCAAACTACATAAAAACGAGGACAAACTGCCACTACTCACTGTTTATTATCTATGCATAGTCACTTTACCCCTACCTACATGTACAAATTACCTCGACTAACCTGTACCCCTGCACATTGACTCGGTACCGGTACCCCCTGTATATAGCCTCATTATTGTTATTTTATAGTGTTATTTATTTAGTATTTTTAATTACTTTAGCTTAGTAAATATTTTATTAACTATTTTCTTAAAGCTGCATTGTTGGTTAAGGGCTTGTAAGTAAGCAGTTCACGTTAAGGGCTACACCTGTTGTATTCAGCGCATGTGACAAATAAAATTTGATTTGATTTGAACAGTCAGAGAAGAAGTCGTCACAGAAAATGTATAAATGAGAGGAAAATGTCAAGAAACCTCACAACAATGAAACCAAAACACACAATCCACATGAGCTAGACTACCTGCTAGACAGGCAAATGCCCCTTTGCCCTTCCAGTCTCCAAAGTGCCCTTTTGGGTGGTGGTATAATTTTTTGTTGTTGTTCTGAACTCACTGGCTGCAAGTCGTCGTTAAATTGACATAAGATGATGAATGTAGCTAGCTACCGACATTATGTAATCCATTTGCCCATTCGTCATCAAAGCATCCATGTGAGGTACTCTTCTCCATAATTATTGCCTTAGCCAAAATAACTTCAATATTGTGGTCAATCTTTGTTGGTTCATGACGATTTCACTAAATATACATCCAATTTCAAGGCAAAGGCATACAGCTAAGAGCTTATGAAACTACACTTCTATCCTGGGTTTCACAACAGATACCAAAGGAGTGGGACTTATACCATCACAAGAGGAGGACTGGGTTAGGCAAACAGCATTGATTGTAATAGATCAGTGCTACATGAGTAAAGAGTTATTATGAAATTACATTATAAAATTATATAATGAAGTTAAAAGATTATGGATATTATACTGAACAAAAATATAAACGCAACATGCAACAATTTCAACGATTTTGCTGTGTTACAGTTCATATAAGGAAATCAGTCAATTGAAAATAATGAATTAGGCCCTAATCTATGGATTTCGCATGACTGGGCAGGGGTGCAGCCATGGGTGGGCCTGGGAGGGCATAGGCACACCCACTGGGGAGCCAGGCCCAGCCAAACAGAATGAGTTTTGCCCGACAAAAGGGCTTTATTACAGACAGAAATAATCCTCAGCACCCCCCTCCTCCTCCTCAGACGATCCTACAGGTGAAGAAGCCGGATATGGAGGTCCTGGGCTGGCGTGGTTATATGTGGTCTCAAATCAAATCAAATCAAATTTTATTGGCCACATGCGCCGAATACAACAGGTGCAGACATTACAGTGAAAGGCTTACTTACAGCCCTTAACCAACAGTGCATTTATTTTTAATAAAAAAGTAAAATAAAACAACAAAAAAGTGTTGAGAAAAAAAGAGCAGAAATAAAATAAAATAACAGTAGGGAGGTTATATATACAGGGGGGTACCGGTGCAGAGTCAATGTGCGGGGGCACCGGCTAGTTGAGGTAGTTGAAGTAATATGTACATGTGGGTAGAGTTAAAGTGACTATGCATAAATAATTAACAGAGTAGCAGCAGCGTAAAAAGATGGGGTGGGGAGGCCAGTGCAAATAGTCCAGCTAGCCATGATTAGCTGTTCAGGAGTCTTATGGCTTGGGGGAAGAAGCTGTTGAGAAGTCTTTTTTGGACCTAGACTTGGCACTCCGGTACCGCTTGCCGTGCGGTAGCAGAGAGAACAGTCTATGACTAGGGTGGTTGGAGTCTTTGACAATTTTGAGGGCCTTCATCTGACACCGCCTGGTATAGAGGTCCTGGATGGCAGGAAGCTTGGCCCCAGTGATGTACTGGGCCGTACGCACTACCCTCTGTAGTGCCTTGCGGTCGGAGGCCAAGCAGTTGCCATACCAGGCGGTGATGCAACCAGTCAGGATGCTCTTGATGGTGCAGCTGTATAATTTTTTGAGGATCTGAGGACCCATGCCGAATCTTTTCAGTCTCCTGAGGGGTAATAGGCTTTGTCGTGCCCTCTTCACGACTGTCTTGGTGTGTTTGGACCATGATAGTTCGTTGGTGATGTGGACACCAAGGAACTTGAAGCTCTCAACCTGTTCCACTACAGCCCCGTCGATGAGAATTGGGGCGTGCTCAGTCCTCTTTTTTTTCCTGTAGTCCACAATCATCTCCTTTGTCTTGGTCACGATGAGGGAGAGGTTGTTATCCTGGCACCACACGGCCAGGTCTCTGACCTCCTCCCTATAGGCTGTCTCATCGTTGTCGGTGATCAGGCCTACCACTGTTGTGTCGTCGGCAAACTTAATGATGGTGTTGGGAGTCGTGCCTGGCCATGCAGTCATGGGTGAACAGGGAGTAAAGGAGGGGACTGAGCACGCACCCCTGAGGGGCCCCTGTGTTGAGGATCAGTGTGGCAGATGTGTTGTTACCTACCCTTACCACCTGGGGGCGGCCCGTCAGGAAGTCCAGGATCCAGTTGCAGAGGGAGGTGTTTAGTCCCAGGATCCTTAGCTTAGTGATGAGCTTTGAGGGCACTATGGTGTTGAATGCTGAGCTGTAGTCAATGAATAGCATTCTCACGTAGGTGTTCCTCTTGTCCAGGTGGGAAAGGGCAGTGTGGAGTGCAATAGAGATTGCATCATCTGTGGATCTGTTGGGGCGGTATGCAAATTGGAGTGGGTCTAGGGTTTCTGGGATAATGGTGTTGATGTGAGCCATGACCAGCCTTTCAAAGCACTTCATGGCTACAGACGTCAGTGCTACGGGTCGGTAGTCATTTAGGCAGGTTATCTTAGTGTCCTTGGGCACGGGGACTATGGTGGTCTGCTTGAAACATGTTGGTATTACAGACTCAGTCAGGGACATGTTGAAAATGTCAGTGAAGACACTTGCCAGTTGGTCAGCACATGCTCGGAGTACACGTCCTGGTAATCCGTCTGGCCCTGCGGCCTTGTGAATGTTGACCTGCTTAAAAGTCTTACTCACATCGGCTACGGAGAGCGTGATCACATAATCATCCGGAACAGCTGGTGCTCTCATGCATGCTTCAGTGTTGCTTGCCTCGAAGCGAGCATTGAAGTGGTTTAGCTCGTCTGGTAGGCTTGTGTCACTGGGAAGCTCGCGGCTGTGCTTCCCTTTGTAGTCTGTAATAGTTTCCAAGCCCTGCCACATCCGACGAGCGTCAGAGCCGGTGTAGTACGATTCAATCTTAGTCCTGTATTGACTCTTTGCCTGTTTGATGGTTCATCGGAGGGCATAGCGGGATTTCTTATAAGCGCCCGGGTTAGAGTCCCGCTCCATGAAAGCGGCAGCTCTACCCTTTAGCTCAGTGCGGATGTTTCCTGTAATCCATGGCTTCTGGTTGCGGTATGTACGTACAGTCACTGTGGGGACGACATCATCGATGCACTTATTGATGAAGCCAGTGACTGATGTGGTGTACTCCTCAATGCTATCTGAAGAATCCCGGAACATGTCCCAGTCTGTGCTAGCAAAACAGTCCTGTAGCTTAGCATCTGCGTCATCTGACCACTTTTTTATTAACCGAGTCACTGGTGCTTCCTGCTTTAGTTTTTGCTTATAAGCAGGAATCAGGAGGATAGAGTTATGGTCAGATTTGCCAAATGGAGGGCGAGGGAGAGCTTTGTATGCGTCTCTGTGTGTGGAGTAAAGGTGGTCTAGAGTTTTTTTCCTCTGGTTGCACATTTAACATGCTGGTAGAAATGAGGTAGAACGGATTTAAGTTTCCCTGCATTAAAGTCCCCGGCCACTAGGAGCGCTGCCTCTGGATGAGCGTTTTCCTGTTGACTTATGGCCTTATACAGCTCATTCAGTGCAATCTTAATGCCAGCATTGGTTTGTGGTGGTAAATAGACAGCTATGAAAAATATAGATGAAAACTCTCTTGGTAAATAGTGTGGTCTACAGCTTATCATAAGATACTCTACCTCCGGCGAGCAAAACTTCGAGACTTCCTTAGTATTTGATTTTGTGCACCAGCTGTTGTTTACAAATATACACAGACCGCCACCCCTTGTCTTACCTGAGTCAGCCATTCTATCCTGCCGATGTAGTGTATAGCCCGCTAGCTGTATGTTATCCATGTCGTCGTTCAGCCACGACTCAGTGAAACATAAGATATTACAGTTTTTAATGTCCCGTTGGTAGGATAACCGTAATCTTAGGTCATCCAATTTATTTTCCAATGATTGAAGATTGGCTAATAGGATTGATGGGAGCGGCAGTTTACTCGCTCGCCGTCGGATCCTTACAAGGCACCCCGACCTACGTCCACGATATCTCCGTCTCTTCCTCATGCGAATGACGGGGATTTGGGCCTTGTCGGGTGTCTGTAGGATATCCTTTGTGGCCGCCTCGTTGAAGAAAAATTATTCGTCCAATACGAGGTGAGTAATCGCTGTCCTGATATCCAGAAGCTCTTTTTGGTTATAAGAGACGATGGCAGAAACATTATGTACAAAATGAATTACAAATAACGCGGAAAAACACACATAATAGTACAATTGGTTAGAGGGCTGTAAAATGGCAGCCATCTTCTCCGGCGCCGTTCTCCGGCGCAGTACCAACCGTAGGTAGAGAAATTAAC
The DNA here is from genome assembly GCF_964263955.1 of Coregonus lavaretus. Classification (NCBI taxonomy): domain Eukaryota; kingdom Metazoa; phylum Chordata; class Actinopteri; order Salmoniformes; family Salmonidae; genus Coregonus; species Coregonus lavaretus. The sequence goes on from NC_139994.1 coordinate 33,808,092, forward strand.
ATAACATTTGCTGATTAAATAGCGTGATCATTACACAGGTGCACCTTGTGCTGGGGACAATAAAAGGCCACTAAAATGTGCAGTTTTGTCACACAACACAATGCCACAGATGTCTCAAGTTTTGAGGGAGCGTGGAATTGGCATGCTGACTGCAGGAATGTCCACCAGAGCTGTTGCCAGAAAATGTAATGTAAATGTCGTTTTAGAGAATGTATGGCGTTGTGTGGGCGAGCGGTTTGCTGATGTCAACGTTGTGAACAGAGTGCCCCATTGTGGCGGTGGGGTTATGGTATGGGCAGGCATAAGCTACGGACAACGAACACATTTGCATTCTATCGATGGAAATTTGAATGCACAGAGATACCGTGATGCAATCCTGAGGCCCATTGTTGTGCCATTGTTGTGCCATTCATCCGCCACCATCACCTCACGTTTCAGCATGATAATGCACGGCCCAATGTTGCAAGGATCTGTACACAATTCCTGGAAATTGAAAATGTCCCAGTTCAGGCCTGCATCCTCACTAGACATGTCACCCATTGAGCATGTTTAAGATAGTCTGGATCAACGTGTACGACAGCATGTTCCAGTTCACGCCAATATCCAGCAACTTCGCACAACCATTGACGAGGAGTGGGACAACATTTCACAGGCCACAATCAACAGCCTGATCAACTCTACGCGAAGGAGATGTGTCACGCATGGAGGCAAATGGTGGTCACACCAGATACTAAATGGTTTAACTCATTTTTAAGGTATCTGTGCCCAACACATCCATATCTGTATTCCCAATCATGTAAAATCCATAGATTAGGGCCTAATGAATTTATTTCAATTGACTGATTTCCTGTTATGAAGTGTAACTCAATAAAATCTTAGAAATTCTTCAATGTTGTGTTTATATTTTTGTTCAGTATAGTAATCTAGCTAGCTAGCCATTTTGTTAACTGTAGCATATGGTACCCTATTGAGTCTGGTTCTAATCCCCGAGCCGACTAGGTGAAAAATCTGTCGATGTGCCCTTGAGCAAGGCACTTAACCCTAATTGCTCCTGTAATTCGCTCTGGATAAGAGCGTCTGCTAAATGACGTAAATGTAAACTTTGTTCTTAATCTGTCATGCAGCGTATGACGTGACGTATCCACTGAGCATTCACGGTTGTCAAGTCCTTCCTGATTTGCTATCAGCAGTCCAGTGGTTTGTATGCACTGAGGATGATGGCTATGGGTCATAACAATCGCTCATCATTTGAAGGCATCTATCCTATTCAATGTATTTTGGGCACAGTGGTGCTAGTGCTCTGTAATCTGCTTTTGAAGTTACATGGTGCACAACAAATCGAACCACAGTGTAAGAGTGTGACGTGTGGACCAGTGAGCTTTGGCTCCACTACTCCTAACATCATTACTCATGGGGCTGATGATTTGGTACACAACGAAGCGTTCCAGAACATTCTGAAAATGCCCAAACAAACTGCCTATAAATCAGAGATGAGGGAAACGCCCAAGACCACAAAGTTCAAACGCAGGGCGAGAAACTGAACAATTTACTATAAACTCCACTGCCAAAGATGTTTTTTGAATCCCTAATCGCAAATGCTCAGACTACGACCTAGGTGTTCATCAAGGTAATAGGGCCCAATAAAACCATCATGTGTGAGGGCTATTTTATGTTTGCTACCTACAGTTTCTACGGTGCAGTAATTTTCATTGCACAGCACAGATATTCCCATAAATTCAATGTCTCTCTTGGACACTCAGCGGTGTTGGCCGAATGGCTGAGTTTCAGTTTCCACACGTCCCACACCCTGTTTGAGACTGCCTCAAGCTGGGAGAGGGGAGAGCAGGCCACTGCCAGAGCAAAATGGATTACTCACCGAGCACACACCTGCCAGCGATACAGGGTGTATGTGTTCTTTTATCCTTGTGGGGACCTAAAATCCCCCAAAATCCCCACAAGGATAGTAAAACAAGGAAAATTCTCCCTGGTAACGACAAAGGCTATCGTTCCCTCGATCCTGACTAGTCTCCCTGCCGCTGAAAAACCTCCCCACAGCATAATATTGCCACCACCATGCTTCACCGCAGGGATAGTGCCAGGTTTCCTCCAGACGTGACGCTTGGCATTCAGGTTAAAGAGTTCAATCTTGGTTAAATCAGACCAGAGAATCCTGTTTCTCATGGTCTGAGAGTCCTTTAAGTGTCTTTTGGCAAACTCTAAGCGTGCTGTCATGTGCCTTTTACTGAGGAACGGCTTCCGTCTGGCCACTCTACCATAAAGGCCTGATTGGTGGAGTGCTGCAGAGATGGTTGTCCTTCTGGAAGGTTCTCCCATCTCCACAGAGGAACTCTGGAGCTCTGTCAGAGTGACCATCAGGTTCTTGGTCACCTCCCTGACCAATGCCCTTCTCCTCCGATTGCTCAGTTTGGCCGGGTGGCCAGCTCTAGGAAGAGTCTTGGTTGTTCCAAACTTCTTCCATTTAAGAATGATGGAGGCCACTGTGTTCTTGGGGACCTTCAATGCTGCAGAAATGTTTTGGTACCCTTCCCCAGATCTGTACCTCGATACAATCCTGTCTCGGAGCACTACAGACATTTCCTTCGACCTCATGGCTTGGTTTTTGCTCTGACATGCACTGTCAACTGTGGGACATTAAATAGACAGGTGTGTGCCTTTCCAAATCATGTCCAATCAATTGAATTTACCACAGGTGGACTCCAATCAAGTTGAAGTGTCACGACTTCCTCTGAAGCTGCATCCTCTCCTTGTTCGGGCAGACTTCGTCGTCACCGTCCTTCTAGCCACAGCTGCATCACATCTCATCATTCCATTTGTTTTGTCTTGTCTATTACACACACCTGGTTCATATCCCCTCATTAGTACGTGTATAAGTGCTCTGTGTATTTTGTATTGCCGGGGTATATTTTCCCTGTGTGCCTGTTTTGTTCCAGTGCGCCTGGACTGTTTGACGCTATTCTGCGTAACTCTGTATTCCGAAATAAACTCTATTCTGTGATTTACCCTCCTGCGCCTGACTCCTTCAAATCACCCATCACATGAAGAAACATCTCAAGGATGATCAATGCAAACAGGAATCATCGGAGCTCAATTTTGAGTCTCATAGCAAAGGGTCTGAATACTTATGTAAATAAGGTATTTCCGTTTTTTATTTGTAATACATTTGCAAAAATGTCAAAAAATCTGTTTTTGCTTTGTCATTATGGGGTATTGTGTGCAGATTGATGGGGGGGGGGGGGTCTGAATACTTTCCGAATGCACTGTAAGAGTCATATGGGCTGTGTGGAATCTGTCACGTCTGAAATGATGAGGACACACACACACTTCTGAAGTCAGTCACCTTGTAAATGGGCTTAGAACTCAACCGTGTGTCATCATATGACCTTGATGAAGATAGCTGAGGGACAGTGGACAATGACCCTCAAGATGTGACACAGTATACTGTGAGGCCATTCGACAAACCCACAGAAAGTATTCATAACCTTTGACTTATTCTACGTTTTGTGGTGTTACAGCCTGAATTTAAAATGGATTTTTTTTCTCACCCATCTAAACACAATACCCAATAATAACCAAGTGAAAACATGTTTTTAGACATTTTAGCAACCTGATAGAAAATTATTTACATAAGGATTCACACCCCTGAGTCAATACATTGTAGAAGCACACTTTGCAGTGATTTCATTGCAGTTTTCATACTGGCCCCCCTGGCCCCGTGTAGCTCAGTTGGTAGAGAATGGCGCTTGCAACGACAGGGTTGTGGGTACGATTCCCACGGGGGGCCAGTATGAAAATGTATGCACTCACTAACTGTAAGTCGCTCTGGATAAGAGGGTCTGCTAAATGACTAAAATGTAAATGTAAATGATGCAACCACCACTATGCATGAAAATATAGAGCGGTACTCAGTAATGTGTTGTATTGGATTTGACCCAAACATAACCCTTTATATTCAGTAGGGCTGACCCCATTTAATCGACTGGTCGATTGTTTGGTTGCTGTTGGTCGACCGAGATTTCTTTAGACGAGCAGTAGCAAAAAATAAATACAAATAAAATCAGAATTCATGGTGTACAAGACACCCACAGTGGCTTGCGAAAGTATTCACCCCCTTGGCATTTTTCCTATTTTGTTGCCTTACAACCTGGAAATAAAATTGATTTTTGGGGGGTTTGTATCATTTGATTTACACAACATGCCTACCACTTTGAAGATGCAAAATATTTTTTATTGTGAAACAGAAAACTTGAGCGTGCATAACTATTCACCCCCCCCAAAGTCAATACTTTGTAGAGCCACCTTTTGCAGCAATTACAGCTGCAAGTCTCTCGGGGTATGTCTCTATAAGCTTGGCACATCTAGCCACTGGGATTTTTGCCCATTCTTCAAGGCAAAACTGCTCCAGCTCCTTCAAGTTGGATGGGTTCCGCTGGTGTACAGCAATCTTTAAGTCATACCACAGATTCTCAAATTGGATTGAGGTCTGGGCTTTGACTAGGCCATTCCAAGACATTTAAATGTTTCCCCTTAAACCACTCGTGTGTTGCTTTAGCAGTATGCTTAGGGTCATTGTCCTGCTGGAATCTGAACCTCCGTCCCAGTCTCAAATCTCTGGAAGACTGAAACAGTTTTCCCTCATGAATTTCCCTGTATTTAGCGCCATCCATCATTCCTTCAATTCTGACCAGTTTCCCAGTCCCTGCCGATGAAAAACATCCCCACAGCATGATGCTGCCACCACCATGCTTCACTGTGGGGATGATGTTCTCGGGGTGATGAGAGGTGTTGGGTTTGCGCCAGACATAGCGTTTTCCTTGATGGCCAAAAAGCTCAATTTTAGTCTCATCTGACCAGAGTACCTTCTTCCATATGTTTGGGAAGTCTCCCACATGCCTTTTGGTGAACACCAAACGTGTTTGCTTATTGTTTTCATTAAGCAATGGCTTTTTTCTGGCAACTCTTCCGTGAAGCCCAGCCTGGCTTAAAGTGGTCCTATGGACAGATACTCCAATCTCCACTGTGGAGCTTTGCAGCTCCTTCAGGGTTATCTTTGGTCTCTTTGTTGCCTCTCTGATTAATGCCCTCCTTGCCTGGGCCGTGAGTTTTGGTGGGCAGCCCTCTCTTGGCAGGTTTGTTGTGGTGCCATATTCTTTCCATTTTTTAATAATGGATTTAATGCTGCTCTGTGGGATGTTCAGCATTTTCGAATATTTCTTTATAACCCAACCCTGATCTGTACTTCTCCACAACTTTGTCCCTGACCTGTTTGGAGAGCTCCTTGGTCTTCATGGTGCCGCTTGCTTGGTGGTGCCCCTTGTTTAGTGGTGTTGCAGACTCTGGGGCCTTTCAGAACAGGTGTATATATTCTGAGATCATGTGACAGATCATGTAACACTTAGATTGCACACAGGTGGACTTTATTTATCTAATTATGTGACTTCTGAAGGTATTTGGTTGCACCAGATCTTATTTAGGGGATTCATAGCAAAGGGGGTGAATACATATGCACGCACCACTTTTCCGTTATTTATTATATTTTGAAAAAAGTTATTTTTTTAATTTCACCTTACCAATTTTGACTATTTTGTGTATGTCCATTATATGAAATCCAAATAAAAATCCATTTAAATTACAGGTTGTAATGCAACTTAATAGGAAAAACGCCAAGGGGGCTGAATACTTTTGCAAGGCACTGTATCTGATTCGTGCCTGTCTGAGTGGACTAATCCATTGTGGAGGCCATGGGGATGGCACAGTCCATCACTCTAAGACATGTGCTACTGAAATTGTATATGGTTATGTTACGTAGGAACAATGGTGCAACACTAATAAAACATGTATTATTTTATAACAGATTTGCTTTCTCCCGATTTGGATAGCATTCACTGTCCGCGGTTCTGAAACACATCAGTGCACTTTTGAATTGGCGCCTTTTCCTATACCATGTTTCTATGTGCATAATAGCAAAGTTAACCAGCATATTGGTGTTGAGAACAATGCGGTGGAGGCAGCAATGGAGTTAGGAGATGAGAAAACAGCCCTTGCCTTAATTGTCTAAGAAAAGTGAGGAGAGAGGAAACCCCAACTTAATTAGGTCTATAATCAATAGCCTAACTGTTAAATGTGCATGGATTATTAATCATCCATATATATACAGTTGAAGTCGGAAGTTTACATACACCTTAGCCAAATACATTTAAAATCAGTTTTTCACAATTCCTGACATTTAATCCTACTAAAAAATGACCTGTTTTAGGTCAGTTAGGATCACCACTTTATTTTAATGTGAAATGTCAGAATAATAGTTGAGAGAATCATTTACTTCAGCTTTCATTTCTTTCATCACATTCCCAGTGGGTCAGAAGTTTACATACACTCAATTAGTATTTGGTAGCATTGCCTTTAAATTGTTTAACTTGGGTCAAACGTTTCAGGTAGTCTTCCACAAGCTTCCCACAATAAGTTGGGTGAATTTTGGCCCATTCCTCCTGACAGAGCTGGTGTAACTGAGTCAGGTTTGTAGGCCTCCCTGCTCACACACGCTTTTTCAGTTCTGCCCACAAATTTTCTATAGGATTGAGGTCAGGGCTTTGTGATGGCCACTCCAATACCTTGACTTTGTTGTCCTTAAGCCATTTTGCCACAACTTTGGAAGTATGCTTGGGGTCATTGTCCATTTGGAAGACACATTTGCGACCAAACTTTAACTTCCTGACTAATGTCTTGAGATGTTGCTTCAATATATCCACATAATTTTCCTTCCTCATGATGCCATCTATTTTGAGAAGCGCACCCGTCCCTCCTGCAGCAAAGCACCCCCCACAGCATGATGCTGCCATCCCCGTGCTTCACGGTTGGGATGGTGTTCTTCGGATTGCAAGATCCCCCTTTTTCCTCCAAACATAGCATTTTACATTTTAGTCAGTTAGCAGACGCTCTTATCCAGAGCGACTTACAGTTAGTGAGTGCATACATGTTTTCATACTGGCCCCCCGTGGGAATCGAACCCACAACCCTGGCGTTGCAAGCGCCATGCTCTACCAACTGAGCTAACGATGGTCATTATGGCCAAACAGTTATATTTTTGTTTCATCAGACCAGAGGACATTTCTCCAAAAAGTACGATCTTTGTCCCCATGTGCAGTTGCAAACCGTATTCTGGCTTTTTTATGGCAGTTTTGGAGCAGTGGCTTCTTCTTTGCTGAGCGGCCTTTCAGGTTATGTCGATATAGGACTCATTTTACTGTGGATATAGATACTTTTGTACCTCTTTCCTCCAGCATATTCACAAGGTCCTTTGCTGTTGTTCTGGGATTGATTTGCACTTTTCGCACCAAAGTACGTTCATCTCTAGGAGACAGAATGCGTCTCCTTCCTGAGCGGTATGAAGGCTGTGTGGTCCCATGGTGTTTATACTTCCGTACTATTGTTTGTACAGATGAACGTGGTACCTTCAGGCGTTTGGAAATTGCTCCCAAGGATGAACCAGACTTGTGGAGGTCTTACATTTCTTTTCTGAGGTCTTGGCTGATTTCTTTTGATTTTCCCATGATGTCAAGCAAAGAGGCACTGAGTTTGAAGGTAGGCCTTGAAATACATCCACAGGTTCACCTCCAATTGACTCAAATGATGTCAATTAGCCTATCAGAAGCTTCTAAAACCATGACATCATTTTCTGGAATTTTCCAAGCTGTTTAAAGGCACAGTCAACTTAGTGTATGTAAACTTCTGACCCACTGGAATTGTAATACAGTGAATTAGAAGAAATAATCTGTCTGTAAACAATTGTTGGAAAAATTACTTGTGTCATGCACAAAGTAGATGTCCTAACCGACTTGCCAAATCTATAGTTTGTTAACAAGAAATGTGTGGAGTGGTTGAAAAACGAGTGTTAATGACTCCAACCTAAGTGTATGTAAACTTCGACTTCAACTGTATATATATATATATATATATATATATATATATTTATATGTTTTTATATATCATTAAAACTTGTTTTTCAACTACTCCACAAATTTCTTGTTAACAAACTATAGTTTTGGCAAGTCGGTTAGGACATTGAGCAGTAGTACCACTATTGAGCAGTAGGCTTAAGAACGCATCCTGTTCAGTTTTTTAATTAAACGTTACAACAGACTCTCTGGTACGCTTATAATGCTTACGTTGTTCCAAACGGTCTGAGAAATTATTTTGTAATCTAACAGCACCTGTTTGGCACACATAATGTGCACGCAGCACTTGCTCCTTACCTTATTTTTCTTGATCTCCAGTATTTTCCACAACTAGTCACATTTATTCCACACATCGGACTTCCCCTTTACCCCCTGAGCAACCAGTAAACATTCCCCAATTTTCTAGTTTATTTGTCCTCTGCATTTTGTTGTCACGTGTTACGGTGTTCAGGTTTTTTTTTATAACCAATCTATTGATGTGATTATGATATGCTATAGGTCACTCCCTATTGGTCACGTTGAGAGCAAGGGTTGTTGGAATAGGGAATGTTTTTCCTAAACAAATTAGGGATTTCGGTAACAGAACTTTTCAGTTAGAAATGGCTGTAGCCTAATTATGTTGCAGCTTTAGCAACACGGACAGCGTGATAAACACTGTTGATGTTCTGTGGTGGTCGCTGCAGCAAGGAGGAGAGAGAAACAACGGGTGCTAGTCACACAGTCACTCGCTGTCATTTTTTTAACAAATCGCAGCAAGTCTGAGCCCGGTCGGAATCCCTTTAGTCATTTGTGTGTCTTAATTATTTAATCAAACAGTTCGCTTAAAGCATCAGACAAGTTCACTGCATATACTTGATTTGATTAAAACACATAGGATGTAAGTATTTTTAAAATATATTTCTAAAAACCTATATTTCGCTTTGTCATTATGGGGTATTGTGTGTAGATTGATGAGGAACATTTTTGATTTGATCAATTTCAGAATAAGGCTGTAACGTAACAAAATGTGGAAAAAGTCAAGGGGTCTGAATACTTTCCGAATGCACTGTATATGGAAAAGTACACGTTTGAAAATTTAGACCAATCGATTGATCGAAAGAACAGACGACTCTCGGTCGACCAATATCTTTGTTGTTGTTGGGGACAGCCCTAACATTCAGAACAAAAAGTGAATTGCTTGTCACATTTCAATTGGGCAGTATTACTTTAGTGCCTTGTTGCAAACAGGATGCATGTTTTGGAATATTTTTATTCTGTACAGGCTTCCTTCTTTTCACTCAATTAGATCAGTATTGTGGAGTAACTACAATGTTGATCCATCCTCAGTTTTCTCCTATCACATCCATGAATAAACTAATGTAACTGTTTTAGAGTCACCATTGCCCTCATGGTGAAATCCCTGAGTGACTGGGTGTATTGATACACCATCCAAAGTGTAATTAATAACTTCACCATGCTCAAAGGGATATTCATTGTCTGCTTTTTTATATTTTTACCCATCTACCAATAGGTGTTTGAAATTCACTGCTCGACTGAGGGACCTTACAGATAATTGTATGTGGTAGCTATTCAAAAATCATGTTAAACACTATTATTGCACAAAGAGTCCATGCAACTTATTATGTGACTAGTTAATCAAATTTTCATTCCTGAACTTATTTAGGCATGCCATAACAAAGGGGTTGATTATTGAATTGACTCAAGACATTTAAGCTTTTCATTTGTAATACATTTGTAACATTTTCTAAAAACATAATTCCACTTTGACATTATGGGGTATTGCGTGTAGGCCAGTGACCAAAACAATCTCAACTTTATCAATTTTAAATTCAGGCTTTAAAACAACAATCTGGAAAAAGTCAATGGGTTTGAATACTTTCTGAATGCACTGTAAGCTTTCCTGCAGGAGATCATGCAGTATTGGACTCCCCTTGGTCTTTTCACACCAGCTAGAGATCACTGGTCTGAGAGACAACAGGCCTGGCTGGGAGTAGGTTCCGTCCAAATGGCATACTATTACCAATTTAGTGCACTACATTTTAACAGAGACCCTGGTCAAAACTAGTGCACTAAATAGGAAATAGAGTGCCAATTAGGGCGCAACCTAGGGGGGGGGGGGGGGGCTGAGACAGTATCTCAGGTCACATTGCGAGAAAATCCAACACATCCATCTCGTTTGGTATGACCCAGGCTTGGAGAGACTCCTGTGACCTCCTTATAACATATCCCAAACAAAATGAATTAACAGTAGTCAATGTGCTGAATGCAACAACATTCATCAATAAGTACGATTTTATTTTTTATCCTTACTGCATTCCACAGAATTGACTGTATTTGCACCCTTCAACCATCCTACCCCTCATCACCATTTCAAGCCTCCCAAACTGAATGCCTCCAAACCATCCATTTGACTAAAGGGAGTTTTATTCACAACAGATATAGCTGAGCTTGAATAAAAAGAAATAACAGGTGACATTCTTCATTTCAATACCCACATGAACTGAGAGGAAGCTGAGAGAGCGACCTCCAGCTGCCTTAGAGTGGAAGAGGGGACCATCCCTGCAGGATATGGCTAAGAACATTAGCCTCCTGCGCAGCTATGAAAAGCACTATTGAACGGCTGAGGCTAATGTGACTTTCATTAGCGCTATGCTAGCGGCCGGAGGCTGAGGCAGGCCAAACCCAAATTGAAAAGAGCTCAAGCATAACTGTGTCGGACGCCCAACATTCTACCCCTAGCCCAACTGAAGGAATTCCTGCCTCGCCCAACATAATAATTCCTAAGCTCCAGTTACTCCCATATCAAGCATGGGGTTTCTTTGGTTGGGTTTTTAACTAACCTAACATGGGTTAACACAGCAATTGTTTGAGTATCTCAAGTCAAAAGACGCTAACCCATGGGAACAAGATGTAACAAAAGCATTAAGATTCAAAATACCCTTTAAACACTAAATAATAATGAGAGTCATGATCAAGTTGAAGTGTTTCTCAAACATTACAGCATAGTAAACAATCAAAAGATTGAGGAGGCATTCCTCAGTACTGTCTAGTCAGCTATCTGGAGGAGTTGCCATGCCAAAACAAATGGGTAACTTTTGTTTTCACTGCCATCCAACATCACTTTATCTTGGCCACAGTGTGGTACACCCCCGCTTCTCTCTCCTTTCTTTCTCTTTCTCTCACTCACATTACCTCCATCTTGCCAGATCTGCACCATGCTCCTTAATGCCAGCATAGCAACAATCTGCCATTTCAGGTCGGTATGGGAGCAACAACATTTGTGAATGGGTCGTTTGAGAGAAATGCAGGAAAATGCAGGTATTTTTTTTAGCAAAATGCTGCACAATTACCAGTCGAGTCCCAGGTGCGGCTTGGAGGGCTGCTTTCTGCTGAGCCCTGGGAGTGCCATTGAAACCTGCTCTAGAATCGTACATCTTCATCGCCTCTTCGTCGGCTCTCTTAGACAGCAGATGTGCACTGCTGCGATCACCGCATGGCTGCCTGACACGATTCAGGTCAAACATTCCAAGTGAGAAGAAGTTAGAAAGAAAAAGGTGTGCAGATATGATGTGATGCAATGTCCAAACAGCATGAAAGAGCACTGGAGTTGTGAATGATGAAGTTGAATGAGTGCCGAGGTGATCTTGAACATTAGGCTGTAGGTGGTGAACTATGTGTTTTCCTAATTCGAGAGAGGTCTTAATGTGGTACTCTCCAGTCTCCATTGGTGTGGCAGGCCTTGTTATAGCCGACAGACAGCAAGAAAGAGCACTGGAGTTGTGAATCATGAAGTTGAATGAGGGCCGAGGTGATCTTGAACATTAGGCTGTAGGTGGTGAACTGTGTGTTTTCCTAATTCGAGAGAGGTCTTAATGTGGTACTCTCCAGTCTCCATTGGTGTGGCAGGCCTTGTTATAGCCGACAGACAGTCAGACCTGAGTGGTGCTGCAGTGGATCTGTCATCCTATCCCTGACAACGATATAGGGGCTTTGCAAGGGGGAAACAATAGTGTTGACAAGCGCTATCGGGCCTAGCAGCATGAAGGCAGGCCAAACGATTTCATTTTGCAGCCAATTCATTATCAGGACAGGCAGAGTGTACTAATTCCTGAAAACCAACAATAGCAAAGCATCTTTCTAATTAAGCCCTTGAGTAGCATTGCTTAGTGCACCGGTCTATCCATTTTGGATTCCTGCGAAGAGCCTGATTGGATTCAAGAACGCTCCTAATAGACTCCGCTGAATTCTATGGACCAACCACAGGGCTTTGTCTCAAGCTATTAGAGACTAATTGAGGTATATGACTATCATTAATTTTTACATAAATTCCACATTCATTCTGTCAACATTCCATGTCAATGACAGTAAACACTAAATAGCTACAGAGGACAACATCAAAAACTTAGACACAGTCATTTGTTCTTCATTTGTTGAAGACCTACAGCAAGCAGGTTCATGCTTGGCCATAACATTCAATGCTACGTTGTTATGATTTAAATTCCTCACCAAGACAGGCCAGCACCAGACCAAGACAAGCAGAGTACTGGCAGGCATGCGCCACAGCATAGAAAATTACTGAACTCAATAGGAAAGAGTACTAGACTCCTTTGACAATTAACAGCGTAGCTGGACCCATAACTTCTCCCCTTACTGCTCTTTCGGGGGTGAAAATAAGGCTAACAGATCTGTCTATAAGTACAAAGCAGACTGTGCTTTTTACACAATGGAGATGTTCAGAATAAGTCTAAGTGATCTCTGTCTATAAGCACACTGTTTTCACACAATGGAGAATGGAGTCTTTTATAGAGAGGAGAGTGGGTCTGAAATTCACGTCAGCTATGAAGCGCTCGAACGAGAAGCGGACTCACTCTATCCCCCCGAGGTGTCGAAAATTAATTACATCCGGCACGGCAGATCCTGCCTTTCTATTAAACGCTTCTTTACGAGATGGCCCTCAAATGAGCCAAATTGGAGTGATGTGACAGCCTAAGAACTTTGTCTGCTATTGTTTTGAAGCTGGCTGTCCCCTCCAATGACTCAGTTAGCTAATGTCAGACAGAACAGAGTGGATGCTTACAGTAGGGGTGCCTCCTATCTGACTCCATTGTAATTAATTCTTAGTGGCTTAATGAATTGTACAGATAAAGGCATGCATGCATCAATGTGCTTAAATTAAGTCAATGTGCTTAAATTAATAGAATTACTTTCTACTTGAAGGACGTTATTACGGCGCAAAACAGCTTTATCTCTGGATTAAATCATTCACAATTCACAATGCGTCCTCTTTATAGTGTGTGATCTAATGCGTTCAATAAAACTGACAACATTTAAGGGCTAATTCTACTGAGGATAGATGGTCAAGATGGATTCTAAAATGGCTTCCTTGTCTCAACAATCCAATGATACCGTAGATAGTAAGTGATGAAATTACTCGCAATAACATGCATAACATTTAACAGAGTTTAGAGTACGATATCTTTGATTAATATTTGATAAGGCCTTTATAAAGCATAGAGTTTATGACTACCAACCTACTAATGAAAACTGACTCACGTTGCTATGGCATCAAACGGTAGATGTCATAAAAGGTTAACGGGTTGCACATGCATTTTTAATCATGTCAATTTTCTACTGACCTAGATGTCTCCGAGGCTTAATCTTTAAAAATGTGTTTGTTTATAAAGTCGTGTTGACCCTGACACTGCACTTGACCGTAGTTCACAGCTTACCTCAAACACCCAAACATGTACTCCAAACAGCCTTGCTCTGCTTGGCAGGTCAATGCCCCTCTCATGTGCTTCTCAGCAGGGCTGACTGAGTACAGAGCACTCACTGCTTAGTATGACTCTGTCCCAAATGGCACCCTATTCCTTATGTAGTGCACTACTTTTGACCAGAGCCTATAAAAGTAGTGTACTACATAGAGAATAGGGTGCCATTTGGGATGTAGCTTATGACTCACATATCTCTGGAATAAGACTGTTGTGGAAATATGTTACATCCTCAACAATAGAGGCTTCTCTGGTGTGAACCTGAACTTGCAGCACGCATAGACATATCAATCAAACATTCACCTTCCACAAACCAACACCTACACGTTGAACACAGGCAAGTAGATACATCTGGCAACATTGTAGGAGAGAGTACAACCTTATCCAACAGTAATTTATGCAAAATATACCATACAGTAAAAAAACTATTCAGGGCCAGTAATTAAGAGTAAAAGTCCACCACAGCAAATATCCTCTGTTGAACTTGTGTAATTAATGCCACATTCCACACCCAAAACGTTCTCTGAAAAAAACATCAAATTAAGCAAAACAAATCATGAGCCTGCAAAAACATTGCAACAGGAGTTGCTGTTGAGAGGTGAAGATAACCACAAACACAACAGAGTCAGGGGTGTGTAAGTGTCTCCATTTACAGGAATCCAGAGGTCCTTGGCCCGCTGCAGAAAATGTGTCCAAACCCCAAAACCACATAGCTTATGCCTTTCACCCAAGACCATGTCACCGCTTCCCTGCCAGGCCGACCCTGGCCATCATGATCAAGCCCTGCAGTTCAATTAGAGTTCACTGTTCTAAGGGGCATTGGAAAAGGTCCTTGTGCGCACGCTGGAATTGGAGCGAATGCTGCCAATTTCTTCTCCCGAGAAATTGCCAAGGAAACAACAACCTTTCCAGTAATGGAGTTGCCTGCTGCTGTTCGTGATGGGATTGGATTTAATGTTGTGTTCTCTCTCGGCATCTCAAGTGTAACGTACATATTCAATTCCATGGATTTAATAACTTTTATTACGTCAATTGACTCTCCCTGGGCAGAGACACATGCTGTATATCCCAAATGGCATTCTATTTCCTGGGACAAATCCAATAGGGAATAGGGTGCCATTTGAGACGCAGTCCTAGACGCCTGCTGCTGGAGAACGGGATAGGGAACTGCTTGTACTGTGTCTAATACTGTAGGTTAGTATGATTATGTTAAAGGTCAGCGGCTTGTTGCCCCTTGGTGTACAGCCGAGGTGAGATGTGATAACAATACCAACAACTCCATACCATTTATGTGAGCAACACAATGCAATCCAGTTGGAAATGGAGATAAATGACGATAAGGAGGTATAAGAGGAGGTGGAGGAGGTAGAAGAGGAGGAGGATAAAGAATAACCTTGTGAACCTTGTCCTGTATGTATGGCTGCTCACTCTTAGCCCACTGTTAGACACATTACAAAGAGGAAAATCATAGATAAGACTACAAAGCAAAACATACAGCAGCGGATAACGCAGGATCCTGTGGCAAGGCCTTCCTCCTCACACAAATAGCAAGTTATACAGCTAACACCACTCAGAATACAGCCAGGAGCAGGCAGCCCTCCTTCTCCCTCCTTCCCCCTCTCTCTATCACTTCAGCAGAGGGAGATAGCATGGATAAAAAGAGGTGTTTAAGCTGCACCACTTGAAGCGAGTGCTCATCTGCAGCCGAAGGTGTTGTTCCATCGCACAGCTATGGCGGGTAGACGATCACAGACACCGCTCAAGGCCATGCGTCTACAGCTGCCGAGATAGTCCTCCTCACAGTCACGAAAGAGAGAAAGAGGAGATAGAGGAGGAGGAGGGATGGCCTACAGCTTTAGCTAACATTACAACGACAACAACACTCAGGCTGTGTACTGTATAAGTGCCTCACAACGGGTGTGATGACATACCCCGCGAGCCCCGAGCAAAGCCTTGACAAGAATTACATAAAACACAGAAATCTAATTCCCCCATGCAACACAAGGCTCAGATTTCCCGATGTAATTCAATTTGAACCCAGAGTTTGTCGTTGCACTCTCCAAACAAACACGTTCCAGGCTCTCTCGTCATTCACAGACTCGGCCCCCTCTGCCCTCTGCTTTCCACAAATCCACCCGAAAAAAAAGTGCCAGCAGTAATTCCATCCCTCATTATTCTTCATTACAGTGGTGAAAAGCACCCAGGGCCAGATCATATTGGCTGTTAACTAAAGTTTCGGAGACAATTAGCTCAGGTTGTTAAAATTAATAATTGTTACGGCTGGGATCTCAGAGGCTAGCAGAAGCTCTGCTTTTATGGTATGTTTATTCAAGCTCTCTGTGGATATCGATTGAAGGCTCATTGTAAGCAGTGGGGTAAGGCGTTCAACAATCGTTTGCCGGATTTACTCTCTCTGCACAGAGACGAGCAATCCAATCGTGACAGAGATTAGAGCTGATGCACAGCAAAACACAGACAATCTCTAAACTTTATGATTACCTTAATCTTGATTAACTTGATTTGGCCGAAATCATGCAATCATGCCATTCTGTCTGTTCACAGAATTGGGAATATAGTTATCATTCGGCAGTTCAAAGAACTGATCATGAACACCCCTCAGCTTTAATATTTCAGATAGATTGTAACTTCCATCAATGTAATTGTCTGCATCACTTCCAATCCCCCATGTTTTTTTTCTCGCAAATATATATATACAGTGGGGAAAAAAAGTATGTAGTCAGCCACCAATTGTGCATGTTCTCCTACTTAAAAAGATGAGAGAGGCCTGTAATTTTCATCATAGGTACACGTCAACTATGACAGACAAAATGAGGAAAAAAAATCCAGAAAATCACATTGTAGGATTTTTTATGAATTTATTTGCAAATTATGGTGGAAAATAAGTATTTGGTCAATAACAAAAGATTCTCAATACTTTGTTATATACCCTTTGTTGGCAATGACACAGGTCAAACGTTTTCTGTAAGTCTTCACAAGGTTTTCACACACTGTTGCTGGTATTTTGGCCCATTCCTCCATGCAGATCTCCTCTAGAGCAGTGATGTTTTGGGGCTGTCGCTGGGCAACACGGACTTTCAACTCCCTCCAAAGATTTTCTATGGGGTTGAGATCTGGAGACTGGCTTGCTGATGGAAGGAGGTTTTCACTCAAAATCTCACGATACATGGCCCCATTCATTCTTTCCTTTACACGGATCAGTCGTCCTGGTCCCTTTGCAGAAAAACAGCCCCAAAGCATGATGTTTCCACCCCCATGCTTCACAGTAGGTATGGTGTTCTTTGGATGCATCTCAGCATTCTTTGTCCTCCAAACACGACGAGTTGAGTTTTTACCAAAAAGTTCTATTTTGGTTTCATCTGACCATATGACATTCTCCCAATCCTCTTCTGGATCATCCAAATGCACTCTAGCAAACTTCAGACGGGCCTGGACATGTACTGGCTTAAGCAGGGGGACACGTCTGGCACTGCAGGATTTGAGTCCCTGGCGGCGTAGTGTGTTACTGATGGTAGGCTTTGATACTTTGGTCCCAGCTCTCTACAGGTCACTCACTAGGTCCCCCAGTGTGGCTCTGGGATTTTTGCTCACCGTTCTTGTGATCATTTTGACCCCACAGGGTGAGATCTTGCGTGGAGCCCCAGATCGAGGGAGATTATCAGTGGTCTTGTATGTCTTCCATTTCCTAATAATTGCTCCCACAGTTGATTTCTTCAAACCAAGCTGCTTACCTATTGCAGATTCAGTCTTCCCAGCCTGGTGCAGGTCTACAATTTTGTTTCTGGTGTCCTTTGACAGCTCTTTGGTCTTGGCTATAGTGGAGTTTGGAGTGTGACTGTTTGAGGTTGTGGACAGGTGTCTTTTATACTGATAACAAGTTCAAACAGGTGCCATTAATACAGGTAACGAGTGGAGGACAGAGGAGCCTCTTAAAGAAGAAGTTACAGGTCTGTGAGAGCCAGAAATCTTGCTTGTTTGTAGGTGACCAAATACTTATTTTCCACCATAATTTGCAAATAAATTCATAAAAAATTCTACAATGTGATTTTCAGGATTTTTTTTTCTCAATTTGTCTGTCATAGTTGATGTGTACCTATGATGAAAATTATAGGCCTCTCTCATCTTTTTAAGTGGGAGAACTTGCACAATTGGTGGCTGACTAAATACTTTTTTTCCCCACTGTACTTACCTTTCCATGGTAGCAAGATCTTATATATTTTTGCTAACTTTCTATTAACATTTATTGGAGTGAGATCATTTATTTCATTTGGGATATGTATTCCGGGTATATCCACATCACCATCAGACCATTTTATTGGTAAACTACATGGTAATGTACAAATTTTATTTTTTAGTGATCCAATACGTAATATAGTGCATTCGTCATAATTTGGTTGTAATCCAGAGGGGTTAGAAAATGTATCTAGATCCTCTATGAGGCTGTGGAGGGATTCAAGTTGTGGATTTAAAAGAAAACATGAATCATCAGCGTACAATGACACCTTTGTTTTTAAGCACTGGATTTCAAATCCCTTGATATTATTGTTGGATCTGATATTAATAGCTAACATTTCGATTGCCGTAATAATAGATATGCCGATAGTGGACAACCTTGTTTTACTCTTCTTGACAGTTTAAAACTTTCTGAGAAATAGCCATTATTTACTATTTTACACCTAGGGTTACTATACATGATTTTAACCCATTTTATAAGAAATTCTCCAATTTTGAAATGCTCCAGGCATTTATATATAAACTCCAGTCGTACTTTATCAAATGCCTTTTCAAAGTCTGCTATGAATAGCAGGCCTGGTTTCCCAGATTTTTCATAGTGTTCTATTGTTTCCAGTACTTGCTTTATATTATCTCCAATGTATCGCCATTGTAAAAAAAAACCTGTCTGATTAGAATGAATAATGTCCGACAATACCTTTTTAATTCTATAAGCTATACATTTTGATAGAATTTTTGCATCACAACACTGAAGTGTAAGGGGCCTCCAATTTTTTAAATGGACTGGATCTTTTTATTTCCCACTTACAATTAGCTTCAGTTAGAGGAGATGGAAGCGACTGAAATGAAAACATATGCTTAAAGTACTTTGCTTCCTCCTTCAAAATATATTTGGTGCATCATGGGTGACTTCATCATTTGTAACCAGTTTCAGTAAATTATTTTTGGTAGCATTTCTATGTTGAAGATTAAAAAAGAATGTGGTGCATTTCTCCCCATATTCCATCCAGTTTGCTTTATTTTTTATAATATATTACACTTGATCTTTCTTGAATAAGTTTCTCCATTTCTTTTTGTTTTTCCTCTAATTTATTCTCAGCCTCTATGTTACAGTTTTTATTGCTATCTATCTGTCCTGTTATAGACCTTCTATTTCCTTTGTTAGTATTGCTTTTGTTTTCGAGATGAGTACTGAATTGCATGTCCTTTAAAGGCACATTTAAAACTGTCCCATACAATAAGGGGATTTGCTGTACCTATGTTATATGATGGAAAAAATCGGTTATAAATTCCTCTGTCCTAGTTAAAAACAAGTTATCATCCAATAGGCTTTGATTAAATTTCCAATATCCTCGCCCACGTGGAAATTCAGTAAGAGTAATGTATATGCCAATTATATGATGGTCCGACCGCATTCTGTCCCCTATCAACACTTTTTAAACTTTTGGTGCCAACGAGAATGACATAAGACAGAAGTCAAGACGACTAGCTTGATTGAGTCTCCACCATGTAAATCTCACTAGGTCAGGATATTTAAACCTTCATATATCCACTAATTCTAATGTATCCATGACATTCATGATTTCCTAGAGAGCATGAGGGTGATAGTTTGTAGTGCGATTTCCTTTACGGTCCATTGAGCTATTTAAAACAGTATTATAATCTCCCTCCATAATAATAGAGTCTTGTATTGCTTGCAGGGTAGATCATTTATTATATATATTGTCAAAGAAGTGTGGATCATCATTATTTGGTCCGTAAAGGTTAATGAGCCATACAGTTGAAGTCGGAAGTTTACATACACTTGGGGTTGGAGTCATTAAAACTCATTTTTCAACCACTCCACAAATTTCTTGTTAACAAACTATAGTTTTGGCAAGACGGTTAGGACATCCACTTTAAGTAATTTTTCCAACAATTGTTTACAGACAGATTATTTCACTTATAATTCACTGTATCACAATTCCAGTGGGTCAGAAGTTTACATACACTAAGTTGACTGTGCCTTTAAACAGCTTGGAAAATTCCAGAAAATTATGTCATGGCTTTAGAAGCTTCTGATAGGCTAATTGACATAATCTGAGTCAATTGGAGGTGTACCTGTGGATGTATTTCAAGGCCTAACTTCAAACTCAGTGCCTCTTTGCTTGACATCATGGGAAAATCAAAAGAAATCAGCCAAGACCTCAGAAAAATCATTGTAGACCTCCACAAGTCTGGTTCATCCTTGGGAGCAATTTCCAAACGCCTGAAGGTACCACGTTCATCTGTACAAACAATAGTACGCAAGTATAAACACCATGGGACCACGCAGCCGTCATAACGCTCAGGAAGGAGACGCGTTCTGTTTCCCAGAGATGAACGTACTTTGGTGCGAAAAGTGCAAATCAATCCCAGAACAACAGCAAAGGACCTTGTGAAGATGCTGGAGGAAACAGGTACAAAAGTATCTATATCCACAGTAAAACAAGTTCTATATCGACATAACCTGAAAGGCCACTCAGCAAGGAAGAAGCCACCGCTCCAAAACCGTCATAAAAAAGCCAGACTACGGTTTGCAACTGCACATGGGGACAAAGATCGTACTTTTTGGAGAAATGTCCTCTGGTCTGATGAAACAAAAATAGAACTGTTTGGCAATAATGACCATCGTTATGTTTGGAGGAAAAATGGGGTTGCTTGCAAGCCAAAGAACACCATCCCAACCGTGAAGCACGGGGGTGGCAGCATCATGCTGTGGGGGTGCTTTGCTGCAGGAGGGACTGGTGCACTTCACAAAATAGATGGCATCATGAGGAAGGAAAATTATGTGGATATATTGAAGCAACATCTCAAGACATCAGTCAGGAAGTTAAAGCTTGGACGCAAAAGCCCTGACCTCAATTCTATAGAACATTTGTGGGCAGAACTGAAAAAGTGTGTGCGAGCAAGGAGGCCTACAAACCTGACTCAGTTACACCAGCTCTGTCAGGAGGAATGGGCCAAAATTCATCCAACTTATTGTAGGAAGCTTGTGGAAGGCTACCCGAAACGTTTGACCCAAGTTAAACAATTTAAAGGCAATGCTACCAAATACTAATTGAGTGTATGTAAACTTCTGACCCACTGGGATGTGATGAAAGAAATAAAATCTGAAATAAATAATTCTCTCTACTATTATTCTGACATTTCACATTCTTAAAATAAAGTTGTGATCCTAACTGACCTTAAACAGGGAATTTTTACTATTATTAAATGTCAGGAATTGTGAAAAACTGAGTTTAAATGTATTTGGCTAAGGTCTATGTAAACTTCTGACTTCAACTGTATCTGTTTATGGTCCAACAACATATTTAAAATCATCCATCTACCTTGCGGATCTGTTTGGACAATTTGCACATTTGGATCGAAATTACTGTTCATTAATATTATCACCCCTTTTGAGTTTCTTTGCCCATGGGATAAGTATATTTCACCCCCCCCCCAGTACTTTTCTTCATCCAGAATTGTTGAATGAGTTTCCGGTAAACAATAGATATTATATTCCTTCTCTTTGAGCCATGTAAATATTGTTCTTCTTTTGTTATTATCTGCTAAGCCATTACAATTATAACTGGCTATACTTGTTTCACCACTTACCATAATGAGCTACAGGTTTCACATCTATTCATCATAATATATCTTTGTAACATTACCAATAGAAAAATCCCATAGTGATTGAGTGTCCATATAGCTGTACCATGATATTTGCATTGCTACTAAGTAACCCTCCAATTGTTCTTCACTGTTCCCTCCACTAAAGCCCCTCCCCATCCCAAGTTGGGTTGTCATCCCAGTGATTGGCATACCACCCCCGTCACCCCGGATCCATAGGCCCCCTGAGAGGCCAGGACCCATCCTTCGAAAACAGCACACAGTGCCACCCACAAAACAGAAGCAGGTCAACCGCCAAAAGCATTTCCAATGCTCTCACCTCAATATATATATATATATATATATATATATATATATATATATATATATATATATATAGCTATTAAAAATACATATCTATTCAAATATCTTGCATATCTTAATTTCCATCATTATCAATGAATATGCGTAATAATTTCCGCAGTTCATGCAAAGGATAGTTACCTATAACCCGGATTGCCATTGTATTACATTACATTTATGTCAAGCTGTTCTTATTTTAGCAAACAATTATTGTGGTTCATCCTATATTCTCCCTAACATCCTTACCCCCTTGCAACAGATGTGGGATACACACAGACACACGCACATACTCTAACACACTCAATCCCTTTCCTCCACAATCAACCATAAGCTCAGATGCTCAACGGTTGTTATATCCCAGAACCCAACTCAAGAAAGGACCTGATTTACGAATGCATATACAGTTACAGCTGTTTGAGAAAGCATGCAAGATTGAGCAAAAATTTACACAAATTTGAGATTTGATTAACCTATGTCAAGTCCTAGGTGATGGAGATCAGATCCACCCTCTTCCCCTGAGACACAATCACTCTGGTCCCCCGTTGTAACCATTTTTACCAAGCATCTTCGAGCAGTCAGACCAGATATGTGGGTTTTAAATCTAATATTTTATTTCGTTAGTAGGTCTTTGAAAGCCTTATATTACTGCAGCAGTCGCTGGATTGTTGTCATTCCATAGATGATTGACTGTAAACACCAGAGGCTGATATGATCTGACAGGAAGAGTTATTATGCTAAACTATGGCAGTCTCCTTTTCCTAGTCTCTGGCTGCCTCCCAAATTGTACCTTTTCCCTATATAGTGCACTACTTTTGACCAGAGCCCGATAAAGTAGTGCACTATATAAGGAATAGGGCCATTTGGGACACAGCTCTGTGAAAACTATGCTCCAGCTGAATAAAACATACTAACGCTCTGAAATGAAGACGACGTGGCTTCCATGCATTTCCCGCCCCCCCCCCCCAAATATTTAACATTGTTTGCGTTTTGGGAGCTTCCCTGACATGCAACCGGACTCTAAATCCAGCCTCAATTAATTGTGCTTGTTCCTCCTCCCCTCCTGTGGGCAGCCTCTGAACAGCAGCGAGGGCCTACTAACACAGTCACGCAGCATGAAAACCCTAAGAGACTGCATTCCATCTTTTGTTTTTCTGAAGCTCTCCTAGTCATGATAAGGGGGCACGCTCCATCCAAAGTGGAAGTAACGTAACATTGGATCAGGATCCATATTTATAGTTTATTGCTTATGCCTGAAAACGGGAAACGCAGACATGAATATCCAAACCAGAGACACAAACACGTCGTCCCCGGGACCGAGGTGAGGCCGCAGAGGGGTTTGGTAATACCCTGTATAATACCCACACAGTTACTGAGAGCATCTGCTTTAGGGAGGGGAGGGTGGAGAAGGAGGGTGTCACGCTCTGGCTCCGGGACTGTGTAGTTTGAGCCAGGGTGTATTCATTTGGTTGTGTTGGGTATAGGGTGTGTTCTTTTGGTTGTGTTTGGTTTTGGTTGTAGTGTCTTGTCTCGTCATGTGACTCCCAATCGGAGGTAACGAGTGTCAGCTGTCGGCTCGTTATCTCTGATTGGGAGCCATATTTAAACTGTCAATGTTCACCTTAGGGTGGTGGGTTTTTGTTCCTTGTCAGTCTTTGTTACTGTGGACTTTACGATTCGTCTATTTGTTTTGGTACTTTAATAAATAAAGTCTATCATGTTCGCTCAACGCGCTGCGCTTTGGTCTCCCTCATTTGACGATCGTGACAGAAAAACCCACCAAAAAAGGACCAAGCAGCGTGTCCAGGAGCAAGGAGACTGGACATGGGAGGAAGCGCCGGGTAAGGAGATCGAGAGGCTGGCGATGGCCCAGGTGGGCAAATCGTGGTCCTGGGAGGACATGCTCGGGGGCAAGGGACCTTGGGGGAGGATCAAGGCCCTGGCGAGAGAGGAGCAACGGCGTCAGCAGGGCCATCGTCGGAAGGACGAGAGGCAACCCCAAAAAGTTTTTTGGGGGGGGCACATGGCTTGGGCGGCTGGGCAGCAGGAGGCTGCCACAGGGAGACGTGGAGAGAAGGCTACCGGATTACGGGAGCCATTGGCGAGTAGAGGGAGGGAAGTAGTGGAGGCACGGCGTGAGAGACTGAGGTGTGTTACCAGTCCGGTCCGGCCCGTTCCTGATCCCCGGTTAAGGCCAGTGGTGTGTGTTCCCAGTATGGACCGGCCTGTTCCTACTCCACGCACCAAGTCCACGGTGTGCGTCGCCAGCCCAGCCCGGCCTGTTCCTGCTCCACGCACAGAGCCTACGGTGTGCGTCGACAGCCCTGTCCGGCCTGTTCCTGCTCCACGTACCAGACCTACGGTGTGCGTCGCCAGCCCAGCCCGGCCTGTTCCTGCTCCACGCACTAAACCTACGGTGTGCGTCGCCAGCCCAGCCCGGCCTGTTCCTGCCACCCGCACCAAACCTACGGTGCGCGTCGCCAGCCCAGCCCGGCCTGTTCCTGCTCCACGCACTAAACCTACGGTGTGCGTCGCCAGCCCGACCCGGCCTGTTCCTGCCACTCGCACCAAACCTACGGTGCGCGTCGCCAGCCCAGCCCGGCCTGTTCCTGCCACCCGCACCAAGTCTACGGTGCGCGTCGCCAGCCCGACCCGGCCTGTTCCTGCCACTCGCACCAAACCTACGGTGCGCGTCGCCAGCCCGGTCCGGCCTGTTCCTGCCACCCGCACCAAGTCTACGGTGCGCGTCGCCAGCCCGACCCGGCCTGTTCCTGCCACTCGCACCAAACTGACGGTGCGCGTCGCCAGCCCGGTCCGGCCTGTTCCTGCCACTCGCACCAAGCCAAGGGTGCGAGTCGTCAGCCTGGTCCAGCCCGTTCCTGCTACTCGCACCAAGCCAGGGGTACGAGTCGTCGGCCTGGCCCAGCCCGTTCCTGCTACTCGCACCAAGCCAAGGGTGCGAGTCGTCAGCCTGGTTCAGCTCGTCCCTGCTACTCGCACCAAGCCAAGGGTGCGAGCCGTCAGCCTGATCCAGCCCATTCCTGCTACTCGCACCAAGCCAGGGATGCGAGTCTTCAGCCTGGTGAGGCCTGTTCCGGCTCCACGCACCAGGCAAAGGGTGCGTATCGTCTGCCAGTTCCGGTCCATTCCTACCTCACGCGCCAAGCCAGGGGTGCGCGTCGGAGGTCCTGATCCAGCAAGCTGGGTCAGATCGGACCGGGGGCACTACGGGGGGAGTGAAGTGGGGTGGTGGTCAAGCCCGGAGCCGGAGCCGCCTCCGAGGAGCAACACCCACCCAGCCCTCCCCTATTTTGGGGTGTAGGCGCGGTCGGAGTCCGCGCCTTTAGGGGGGAGTACTGTCACGCTCTGGCTCCGGGACTGTGTAGTTTGAGCCAGGGTGTATTCATTTGGTTGTGTTGGGTATAGGGTGTGTTCTTTTGGTTGTGTTTGGTTTTGGTTGTAGTGTCTTGTCTCGTCATGTGACTCCCAATCGGAGGTAACGAGTGTCAGCTGTCGGCTCGTTATCTCTGATTGGGAGCCATATTTAAACTGTCAATGTTCACCTTAGGGTGGTGGGTTTTTGTTCCTTGTCAGTCTTTGTTACTGTGGACTTTACGATTCGTCTATTTGTTTTGGTACTTTAATAAATAAAGTCTATCATGTTCGCTCAACGCGCTGCGCTTTGGTCTCCCTCATTTGACGATCGTGACAGAGGGGTGCTTATTTGGAATGGATGTGCTTCTGGCAGTTATAAGGAATTATATTATTGCTCACAAAAAGCAAGTATCTATATGGTAATTTCCACATAACGTGTGTGCAGTGGGTAGATACATGATAGTGTAATTAATGGTTCCTCTGGTGAGCGCCTGATTAATGCAAGAGTAGGCATTGAACACATATGGATTTCTACTGCAAACTATTGGAATATTTAATGAACAATGAGGTAAACAGGCCCTCTTACAGCCATCTAGAGACCACCCTAGTAGAAAAACTTCCATAGCCAAATGGCACCCTATTCCATATTTAGTGCACTACTTTTGACCAGAGCCCTATGGGTAGTGCACTATAAAGGTAATAGGGTGCCATTTGGGACGCAACCCACATACACAGCCCAGCCAACATGTATTCACATGTTGTCCCTCGGGTTAATATGTACGTTTGGGAAGGACGAAAAAACTAAAGATTCTGAGCAAGGTCCTTGTCTTTCCTTAAGTGCTGCATCTTTCTCAATATCGTGGAGGTTTCTGTTCCCGTGGCCACACTCCTCCCGGCATTATTAGCTCTGCTTAATAATGAACCCACCAGGCATCGTCTTTATTAGGAAGGACGGAGGAACTGGGGCCAGGGAGCAAAGCTGACCCTGCTACAATCTCTTCACTGGGGATCTGGCACAGGAATTTTAATAGGAGAGCAAAGCGGGCAGGTGGGTCAGTCCTGGAGACACGCTGTGCATGCCAATCTGGCCCCTGCATCCACTGCCACTGAAGGAGACAGGAAAGGTGGTGTTGGCAGGGGGATCAGGACAGCGATGCAGCTTCCATTCAGGTGAGAGGGAGCATCGTTTGGTGACAAACTGAGACCATGAGCCACGCTGGCTTGTCCATATTAATGAAGTTGGTTGAGCGGTGATGATTCCTGTTAATTGCTTTTGCTGGATTGTCAGCTGGACTACTACTTGGTATGAGCAAGAAATAAATGAAAGCAGTAAAGTTGGGTCTATTGTGGCTATTCAGATTTACAGCCTCATCTCACCCTAGGCTCTAACAGACCTGATCCCATTCATAAACCATTCACTCTCCCTACCTACTTAAAATGTTCTGCCTCGGAGCCACAATTTATTTCACCCATTTTAGAATGTCCCTGCCCCAAACAACGCAGGTGATTTGTTGTATATTTAAGGCAGTTTTTCGGCTTTCCGCGCCTTGGTAATTGTCACGGCGACCTTGATGCAGATAGGATAAAATAAAAATACCCGCTGTCAAGACTCCGCCATTAGTACCGCCGGAGAATTGCCACATTCCCTCTCTGATCCCTGTAAGCATTTCTGATTCCGAGCATGTCCGCCCATTCTGCCATACCCACTGCTCGTCTAAGAGAGAGAGCTCTCTCGTTCCCAAATATGTGTGCATAACACAATATTTCAATCTATTTTTATGATAAAACTGTGTATACAATTCCGAAGGCCCACTGCAAAACTGCTTCTCAGGGAAGGTTGAGGGACAGTTTCAGATAACCTGAAATGCTCTTTGAGATCTAGAAATTAAGTCCCACACATCCGGGAGCTAGATAAGGTGGAAATATAATAGAAATAGAACTACAGGTGATGGAAGTACAATATTGGGGGGATACAATCTATGTTTCTCACTGATAGAGACTGATAATTGAGCCAAGCAGATGATGTCTTGGCACTATGAGCTTTTGACAATGATATTTCTTCATCTCATGGTTGAGAAGACATTTGACAGACACATTCCTGGTAGTCCCTATGACGGACATGCTTTGAATCTGGCAAGACCGGTAAAGATGTGAAATGTATAGCGGGAAAGAATGCAACATATCTTTATAAGTCTGTGCGTTGGTCCACCAGAAACCTAATCTAGATGTTACAATTTACATTGTGCTGAGTTTGCATTCCCATACCAAGCCCACAGCAACAGACCACATAGGCGGGTAACTGAACCATAACAATCATTAATCTGCCCCAACGACAGGAAAACTAAACTTTGGTAAATATTCAGTGATGCTAATAAATCTGCAATACACAAAACCAGAAACGACTCATAAAAACAAAGTACCAAGCTTGGATAAATGAAATAACTCAATACTATTCTTTCACTAAAACTGTAGTCTATATCGACTCACAATAACAATGTCTGAATTGTTCTCTTTACGTTCAACTGAAATCTACTGTATGTTGTTCAATCTTAGGTCCAATAATAGGTTAAAAGGGGTAGTATTTCACAGACCTGGGGTCCTACAGTGCCTTCAGAAAGTATTCACACCCCTTGACCTTTTCCCTAAAAAGTTGTGTTACAGATTGAATTTAAAATTGATTAAATTGAAATGTTTTATCACTGGCCTACACGCAATACCCCATAATGTTAAAGTGGAATTATGTTTTAAACATTTTTTACAAATGAATTAAAAATGAAAAGTTGAAATGTCTTGAGTCGATAATAGTGTTTAACATGATTTTTTATATCCTTTTGAGCATGGTGAAGTTATTAATTACACTTTGGATGGTGTATCAATACACCCAGTCACTACAAAGATACAGCCGTCCTTCCTAACTCAGTTGCTGGAGAGGAAGGAAACCGCTCAGGGATTTCACCATGTGGCCAATGGTGACTTTAAAACAGTTAGAGTTGAATGGCTGTGATAGGTGAAAACTGATCAACAAAATTGTAGTTACTCCACAATACAAATAACAAATATTCCAAAACATGCATATTCCAAAACATGGATTTGCATGTTTTAGCAAATATTCCAAAACATGCAAATCCAATACAACACATTACGGAGTACCACTCTCCATATTTTCAAGCATAGTGGTGGCTGCATAATGTTATGGGTATTCTTGTAATCGTTAAGGACTGGAGAGTTTTTCAGGATATAAAAATAAATGGAATGGAGCTAAGCACAGGCAAAATCCTAGAGGTAAACCTGGTTCAGTCTACCTTCCACCAGACACTGGGAGATACATTCACCTTTCAGCAGGACAATAACCTAAAACACAAAGCCAAATCTACACTGGAGTAGCTTACCAAGCAGACAGTGAATGTTCCTGAGTGGCCGAACTACAGTTTTGACTTAAATCTACTTGAAAATCTATGACAAGACATAAAAATGGTTGTATAGCAATGATTAACACCCAATTTGACAGAGCTGGATGAATTTTGAAAATAATAAATGGGCAAATGTTGCACAAACCAGGTTGACTTTGTCATTATGGGGTATTGTGTGTAGATGGGTGAGATTTTTAAAAATGTAATCCATTTTGAATTCAGGCTTTAACACAGCAAAATGTGGAATAAGTCAAGGGGTAAGAACATTTTCTGAAGGCACTGTTTGTGTCAAACATCCCAGAGTAGGAGTGCTGACCAGGTCCCCCTTGTCCATATAATCTTATTCATTACGATCTAAAAGTAAAAACTGACCCCTAGAAGAGCACTCCTACTCTAAGAAGCTTTATGAATATGGCCCCGGATCCTATTAAAATCCATAAAAACATCACTTCTAATCCTCCACGATGTGTCAGTCCAACAATCACAATCTGTTTTGTTGTGTGAGTGGAGGACAGCTGACCTAATGAAGAACGTTGTACTTGGTCTTAGCACTGCGCTCATTTCTTGCCTTGTCAGCTGTCCAAATTAAGAATGATGGTCTTATTTTTCTGCAAAATGGTTGATTTAGTTTTGAACACATTGGCCTAGCCTACACAACACCCCCATAACTCCAAGGCCATAAAATAACAACAGTTAAAGCCATATAAAATGACTGAAAATGAAAAAGAGGTTATAAGAAAAACACAAACATGTGCTACATGTTCAAACTGAGAGGTACCAAGACCTTGCCTGACGACTCAACCTGAATTTAATTTTGTGGCTCTATTGATCGCTCCATACATCAGTCTGAACCTGCTATCCTAGAAGTTGTTTGTACTGACGTCAAAATGACGGGATTCATGATTCCTATAGGCCGGCTCTGGCCCAACCCATCAGTTTGTAGGACCAACCAGAACAGTTTGGAATGGTGTAAAGTACTTAAGTAAAAATACTTTAAAGTACTACTTAAGTCGTTTTTTGGGGTATCTGTACTTTACTATTTATATTTTAGCCAACTTTTACTTTTACTTCACTATATTCGTAAAGAAAAGAATGTACTTTTTACTCCATACATTTTCCCTGACACCGAAAAGTACTCGTTATATTTTGACAGGAAAAGGGTCCAATTCACACACTTATCAAGAGAACATCCCTCGTCATCCCTACTGCCTCCGATCTGGCGGACTCACTAAACACAAATGCTTCGTTTGTAAATTATGTCTGAGTGTTGGAGCTGACTGTTGGAGTGTGCCCCTGGCTATCCGTCAATAAAAAATATAAATAAATTGTGACGTCTGGTTTGATTAATATAAGGAATTTGAAATGGTTTATATTTTTTACTTTTACTTTTGATACTTAAGTACATTTTAGCAATTCCATTTACTTTTGATAGTTACGTATATTTAAAACCAAATACTTTTAGACTTTTACGCAAGTAGTATTTTACTGGGTGACTTTCACTTTTACTTGAGTCATTTTCTATTAAGGTATCTTTACTTTTACTCAAGTATGACAATTGAGTACTTTTTCTACCACTGACGGTTTGAATGTGTTCGCATTCGAGAAGTCGTCGGGGAGGAAGCAAATCCAGACTCATCGTGGCACTGGAGAAGAAACGTTAATGGGTGTGGCGTTTGTCCGGAGCGATGTTGTGGATGGGTAGCCAGGCAAACCAAGACCTAGAGTTAGAGATGCCCATAGGACATAGGCCAGTGAACCCCCCAACAGTGAGAGGTTAAACACTCAAAAACATATTCATCATCTACAGTGTCTTTATGCAATTACAGTATGGGAATGACTAATTCACACTTGGAGGTTGGCAACGGGAAATCCATAAAGATGCTTTGAAATCGTGACGCAATCCAGGTGACGAAATCGTAAGTGGTCCATAACAATTGCGATGACATCATTCAAGGATTAGCTAAGAGGATCCTGGTGAGCATACATACATCATTAATGTTGAGGATACATCAGAGGTCAATATCACAAAACGAATAATGTTTTGTTTTTCTTCATAGAAATATAAAAACACATATACATATACATACAGTGCATTCGGAAAGTATTCAGACCCCTTGACTTTTTCCACATTTTGTTACGTTACAACCTTATTCTAAAATTGATTCAATTGTTTTTTTCACTCATCAAGCTACACACAATAACCCATAATGACAAAGCAAAAAAAGTTTTTTTTTCATGTTTGCAAATGTGGAAATCACATTTACATAAGTATTCAGACTCTTTACAGAGTACTTTGTTGAAGCACCTTTGGCAGCGGTTACAGCCTCGAGTCTTCTTGGGCATGATGCCACAAGCTTGGCACACCTATATATAGTTTCTCCCATTCCTCTCTGCAGATCCTCTCAAGCTCTGTCAGGTTGGATGGGGAGCTTTGCTGCACAGCAATTTTCAGATCTCTACAGAGATGTTTGATCGGGTAGTGTCCGGGCTCTGGCTGGGCCACTCAAATACATTCAGAGACTTGTCCCGAAGCCACTCCTGCATTGTCTTGGCTGTGTGCCTATAGTCGTTGTCCTGTTGGAAAGTGAACCTTCGCCCCAGTCTGAGGTCCTGAGCAGGTTTTCATCAAATATCTCTCTGTACTTTGCTCCGTTCATCTTTCCCTCGATCCTGACTAGTCTCCCAATCTCTGCTGCTGAAAAACATCCCCACAGCATGATGCTGCCACCACCATGCTTCACCGTAGGGATGGTGCCAGCTTTCCTCCAGACGTGACGCTTGGCATTCAGGCCAAAGAGTTCAATCTTGGTTTCATCAGACCAGAGAATCTTGTTTCTCATGGTCTGAGAATCTTTAGGTGCCTTTTAGCAAACTCCAAGCGGGCTGT
Source organism: Coregonus lavaretus (assembly GCF_964263955.1). Taxonomy (NCBI): domain Eukaryota; kingdom Metazoa; phylum Chordata; class Actinopteri; order Salmoniformes; family Salmonidae; genus Coregonus; species Coregonus lavaretus. The sequence continues at coordinate 33,839,731 of NC_139994.1, forward strand.
CATGTGCCTTTTACTGAGGAGTGGCTTCTGGCCACTCTACCATAAAGGCCTGATTAGTGGAGTGCTGCAGAGATTGTTGTCCTTCTGGGAGGTTCTCCCATCTCTACAGAGGAACTCTAGAGCTCTGTCAGAGTGACCATCGGGTTCTTGGTCACCTCCCTGACCAAGGCCCTTCTCCCCCGATTTCTCAGTTTGGCCGGGCGGCCAGCTCTAGGAAGAGTCTTGGTGATTCTAAACTTCTTCCATTTAAGAATGTTGGAGGCCACTGTGTTCCTGGGGACCTTCAATGCTGCAGACATTTTTTGGTACCCTTCCCCAGATCTGTGGCTCGACACAATCCTGTCTCTGAGCTCTAGGGACAATTCCTTCGACCTCATGGCGTGGTTTTTCCTCTGATATGCACTGTCAACTGTGGGACCTTACATAGACAGGTGTATGCCTTTCCAAATCATATCCAATCAATTGAATTTACCACAGGTGGACTCCAATCAGTTTTAGAAACATCTCAAGGATGATCAATGGAAACTGGATGCACCTGAGCTCAATTTCGAGTCTCATAGCAAAGGGTCTGAATACTTATGTAAATAAGGTATTTCTGGTTTTTATTTTTAATAAATCTGCAAAAAATTATCAAAACCTGTTTTCGCTTCGTCATTATGGGGTATTGTGTGTAAATTGCTGAGGAAAAAATTATATTTAATCAATTTTAGAATAAGATTGTAACATAACAAAATGTGGAAAAAGTCAAGGGGTCTGAATACTTTCCAAAGGCACTGTATACACATATATGCTGTATATATACACTGAACAAAAATATAAATGCAACATGCAACAATTTCAATGATTTTACTGAGGTACAGTTCATATAAGGAAATCAGTAAATTGAAATAAATTCATTAGGCCCTAATCTATGGATTTCACATGACAGGGCAGGGGTGCATACATGGGTGGGCCTAGGAGGGCATAGGCCCACCCACTGGGGAGCCAGGCCCAGCCAATCAGAATGAGTCTTTCACCACAAAAGGGCTTTATTACAGACAGAAATACTTCTCAGTTTCATCAGCTGTCTAGGTGGCTGGTCTCAGATGATCCTGCAGGTAAAGAAGCCGGATGTGGAGGTCCTGGGCTGGCATGGTGGTCTGCAATTGTGAGGCCGGTTGGATGTACTGCCAAATTCTCTAAGAGAAATTAACATTACATTCTCTGGCATTAGCTCTGGTGGACATTCCTGCAGTCAGCATGCCAATTGCTGTGGCATTGCATTGCCTGACAAAACTGCACAATTTAGAGTGGCCTTTTATTTTCCCAGCACAAGGTGCACCTGTGTAATGATCATGCTGTTTAATCAGATTCTTGATATGCCACACCTGTCAGGGGGATGGATTATTTTGGCAAAGGAGAAATGCTCACTAACAGGGATGTAAACATATTTGTGCACAAAATTTGAGCTCATGAAACATGGGATCAAGACTTTACATGTTTCGTTTATATTTTTGTTGAGTATATTGCTGTTTAGTAAAAAAGGTATATACACTACCGGTCAAAAGTTTTAGAACACCTACTCATTCATTTATTTTTACTATTTTCTACATTGTAGAATAATAGTGAAGAAATCACAACTATGAAATAACACATATGGAATCATGTAGTAACCAAAAAAAGTGTTAAACAAATCAAAATATATTTGATATTTTTCAAATAGCCACCCTTTGCCTTGATGACAACTTTGCACACTCTTGACATTATCTCAACCAGCTTCATGAGGGAGTCACCTGGAATGCATTTCAATTAACAGGTGTGCCTTCTTTAAAGTTAATTTGTGGAATTTCTTTCCTTCTTAATGCGTTTGAGCCAATCAGTTGTGTTGTGACAAGGTAGGGGTGGTATACAGGAGATAGCCCTATTTGGTAAAAGACCAAGTCCATATTGTGGCAAGAACAGCTCAAATAAGCAAAGATAAATTACAGTTCATCATTACTTTAAGACATGGTCAGTCAATCTGGAAAATTTCAAGAACTTTTAAAGTTTCTTCAAGTGCAGTCGCAAAAACAATCAAGCGCTGTGATGAAACTGGCTCTCATGAAGACCGTCACAGGAATGGAAGACCCAGAGTTGCCTCTGCTGCAGAGGATAAGTTCATTAGAGTTACCAGCCTCAGAAATTGCAGCCCAAATAAATGCTTCACAGAGTTCAAGTAACAGACACATCTCAACATCAACTGTTCAGAGGAGACTGTGTGAATCAGGCCTTCATGGCTGAATTGCTGCAAAGAAACCACTACTAAAGGATACCAATAAGAGGAAGAGACTTGCTTGGGCCAAGAAACACGAGCAATGGACATTAGACCGGTGGAAATTTGTCCTTTGGTCTGATGAGTCTAAATTTGAGATTTTTGGTTCCAACCGCCATGTCTTGGTGAGACGCAGTGTGGGTGAACGGATGATCTCTGCATGTGTAGTTCCCACCGTAAAGCATGGAGGAGGAGGTGTTATGGTGTGGGGTTGCTTTGCTGGTGACACTGTCTGTGATTTATTAGAATTCAAGGCACACTTAACCAGCATGGCTACCACAGCATTCTGCAGCGATACACCATACCATCTGGTTTGGGCGTAGTGGGACTATCATAAGTTTTTCAACAGGACAATGACCCAACACACCTCAAGGCTGTGTAAGGGCTATTTGACCAAGAAGGAGAATGATGAGTGCTGCATCAGATGACCTCGCCTCCACAATCCCCCGACCTCAACCGAATTGAGATGGTTTGGGATGAGTCGGACCGCAGAGTGAAGGAAAAGCAGCCAACAAGTGCTCAACATATGTGGGAACTCCTTCAAGACTGTTGGAAAAGCATTACAGGTAAAGCTGGTTGAGAGAATGCAAAGAGTGTGCAAAGCTGTCATCAAGGCAAAGGGTGGCTATTTGAAGAATCTCAAATATAAAATATATTTTGATTTGTTTAACACTTTTTTGGTTACTACATGATTCCATTTGTGTTATTTCATAGTTTTGATGTCTTCACTATTATTCTACAACATAGAAAATAGTAAAAATAAAATGAATAGGTGTCCTAAAACTTTTGACCATTAGTGTATTTATAACATTTATTTTACCAAATTGGCCAGGAGAAGGGAAATAATCCTCTCCTAATATCTAATGATATTGACCCCAGTTGAGACCAGAGAAGTAAAACCTGTCATTGAATAAGCCTCAAGTCCTGGGGAAAGATGGCGGTTGAGGTGTTTGGGGCATTTAGGGCCACCAGAGTCCCCTCAGCATGGCCCATCACTCATGGGTTGCATCCCTAATGGCACGCTATTCCCTATATAGTGCACAATTTTTTTTTACCAGAGCCCTATGGCCCCTAGTCAAAAGTAGTGCACTATACAGGAATAGGGTACCATTTGGGACACAATGCTGATGCAGTGAGATTACTCTGTTGGTCTGGCGTCCTCGTCCTGCCAAGGCCACGAGTCGGACACTAATCCCCCTTTGATGAGTCCAGCTTCAGAGGCAAAGCGCTGACATTTCGCACTAAGGCCGCCTCCCTTTCCTCCTGCCACGCACGGCCACGCAGGGCGCCTTTGGGGGCTTCTTTCATTCCGACCTTGGCGAGACGAGGGACTGGATGCGGATGACTGGTGGATTAGTGAGCAGCTCACAGGGGACCATCATCCATCTGAGAGGCAGGATGAGCAGGACTCCTCATGGCCAAATGTTGTCCCATCGTCAGCCCTTTTCCAATTCCTCATCCAGTGACACAAGCAAAGCACTGTGCTGCTACAAAGGTCAAAATCCTAATAATCTAGTGTCTAGATTTACCTTGGTACCTAGCATCAGTAATAGGTTCTAGGTGGTCCAGCTCATTCCATTTCCATTTGCATGTAATTCAATGCATTTTCCTTTTAGGTGAAGGGTGGAAAACACGTTACTTTGATGAACTAACTAGTCTAAATGTTGCCTTTTGCTTCTCTTGCCAGTATCTCGCAGCAGCAGAGACTTATGATCTGATTTCAGAAGTAATAAAAATCCAACAGCTGGCCTACCGGACGGCTATCGATTTTCCCCAGCAGAAACGGATCATGGATTCAGAGGAACATTTATGAACGCACAGGGTGCAAGGAATTATACGATAGCCCCAGTAATTCCCTAAATCCACTATTGATCGGTGGGTACAGTGAGAACTGTGAAGCAGTTCTGGCCTGGTCGGCTTGGGTCAATGTTAGCTGCTCACACCAGGAGATTGGAGTCCACGGCAGTTATTTTCCTCCCAGCACGTAGTAGCTGCCTGCCGCTGAGAGGAGAGTAGAGGAGAGGATTGACTGTAGAAGGTGCAATCAGCAGGTTCCATCATCCACCTGCGAGCATCTCAATCTGACCATTATAGAGAGAGAGCTCATCCATCCACCAGCACCAAACTGGAGATAGTTTTATCAAACGGCCTCTCTATGAAGCAGATGCATTTATTTTCACACACTACTAGTCCCGTCGTGTGACTGTGTGACTGAAGGGGGAAAAGGTGTATCTATCAGATTTACCATCAATGTATACGGCGTATACGGATGCAACTGAGTGCATCCGTATACGCCGGCTTCCTGTAGTAGCCCTAGGGATGTGTTAAAACACTGCAGCGCTGCCTCTACAGTAGAGCAAACACATGAGCAATGCTTTCAGACAAACAGACAGACAGACCGAAAGACAAAGAAAGCGAGAGAAAGAGTAGTAATGGGGGGGATCGATAGTTACATATCGCAATAACTCCAAGTATCGATTTATTTATTTTTTTTACAGAGAGACTAAAACACAGGGAGAATATACTATGAAATGGTTATGAGCTCAGTCTGTAATCACAAATCCTCCATAACCTTGTGAGGCAATGTGCATGAAACACTATCGAGCTCATATACCAAATACTCCCAAGAAAGGACAGCTTCTACCCTGCATGACTGATACTCTGAAATAGTTCAACACTAACCAGACAAATACCCATGATTTAAAGCCTAATGCATTGCAGCCATTTAATAACCTGAGCTAATGAACGGGTGAATAAGTGGTTGATGATTGAATATTCAAATCAACAGTAGATATACTATTTGACACTTCAGGCCATACTAAGGTGTGGCACTGCCTCCCTCTGGCACTTTAAGGAAGTACACACCTTTGAGTGGATTATACCTGTGATATTACACTGACCTTTACTGAGTGTACCTATTCATATGATACCTATGATACATAGTGGGTCTCGGGGGGTTGGGTTGTGAGCATGAAGACATTTCCATTCTCTGCAAGTTAATGGTCAATAAAATATTATTATTCTATTGATCTCAAAACATCACATTTACATGAGCAGCAATAGTGCATCAAGAACACAAGAGCTAAACTAGAGGACAGAGGGTATGATTACAAGAGGGAGGTGGGAGACAAAAATCACACATTTCTGAGAACAGTGGAATAAATTGTCCATGCTGATCTATGTGCCATTTTCGTCATTGCGGCAAACTAAAACCTCTTGACTGTTTATTAGCTGAAATCAGTTGGAGAAACTGCTCCTTCACAGAACATTCATTTACCTGCTTCTATGTATGAACCTGTAAGTCCTTTAAGTTAAGGGAGAACATCTAATTTTACAAAAACGGGTGTTAAAGATACACCAGTTGAGCACAATTAAATAATTCTAAAGCTGGCGTTGCTGCTGTATATCTTCAGCGCGGCCTTTCCCTATCCGCTGCCTGCATGCATTAGATAACAGTAGCTATGGTTCCCTGACAAAAAGCCATTGTCTTCCTCCTTAGAAAGTATGCTTGCTACAGACACTATGCTGACCATTGATCTCTATAAGGAGCCACGGTTCTGAAGCTAACTGCAGGGGAGGGAGGTGGTTGTCACGGTTACCCGATGCAGCATCAGAGTGGCCGACCATCTGCCATGTAAAGAAGAACACGGTGCCTCGCAGGCGCCCGTTTGCTGTAATTACAGAAAAGCCTACAGAGGTGTGTGGGTGTGTGGCATCCACTCGTCCTGCACCCTCGAGCCACCACTACACTGGGTAAGGGGTAGCATCTCTGTGTTTTTGCGGACCAACCAACACGTCAGTGACAGGTGAACCAGCACATGCACACATCTGCATACACATGGTCAGCATACAGGGAAAGTATACTTCTGTGGACCAAACTCTTCTTTGTTCATCATCCAAACCTCTCACATTTTTACTTGGTATTACTCTCAAGCACTAGTACACATAGACACAAAATGCACTTGCAAACATGGTCCAAAACGTGGTTCAAACATGCATGGTTCTCAGTCCATGCACTAATATTGTGTTACTTATCAGAGCTTCATTCAATCTTTATGAAGTCAACTTCTCAATATGAAGAAGCTACTTACTTTGCTCCAAATCTCTGTGCTCTGCTAAAGCTGTCTGCAAACTTCTCTCTTTTCTTAGAGCATCGGCAGAGTGAGGCTGAGTGGACCAGACACTTAGAGACAAGGATCAGACTGGGCACACGCTCCGTCCCCATGGGGACCGTTACCAAGGGCAACACAGCAACAGCTTAGGCATGTCTGGGCATCACCAAGGGCCTGACTGTGCAGAGTTTGGTTTGGGATATGTCTCAAATGGGATATGTCTCCCTATTCCCTATGTAAGTGCACTACTTTCGACCAGAGCCCATAAGCAGTGGTATTACTTTTGTACTCATTTCTATGAGCCCTGGTCAAAAATAGTGCACTATAAAGGGAACAGGGTGCCATTTGGAATGCAGTCTTGGTGTGTAACTGGCCAGGCTGCCATACTTTGTAGGCTAGCTGCTGCCATACTTTCCTTAAAAGAGGCACAAAAAAAGGCAATTAAGAGCCAAATGCAGTTTAAATCTCTCACTGATCCAATTAAAATTGAGGCCCTGCAGATATCTGCTGGTTTCTAACAAGCTCAAATTAAGATAGTTAGATGGTGCCATAGCCCTGAATATATCCCTGGATCGTCCCAAATGGCACCCTATTCCCTACATAGAGCACTACTTTTGACCAGAGCCTGACTATGGGCCTTGGTTAATAGTGCACTATATAAGGAATAGGGTGCCATTTGGGACGCAACCCTGACTGAGTGACTGACTACTAGTGAAAACATCCGCCTCTTTATTTTCTTTCCGAGTATAACTTCGGTTGGCCAATAGAAAATAAATGTGTATTTGGAGTTATTATCGCTCTCTAATTTACCGTTATGAAACCACGAGCCGGCGTGGGCGGGATGAGCCTTTTTAATTTGCGTGTCGGACGCAGGCCTGCATATTAAGCACCTCATTTGCATGTCACTCCACTTGGGATTCCAATTAAACCCTTGATTAATTCCTTGGCTAACCTGTTAAATATAATCTTTAAGTGGTTCAACAGGGGCTCTAACAGCACTAGTGTTGACAAACAAACACACACTTTAGTAAACTCACAGTCTCCCTCTATTGTGGGTAATCTGTAATATGATTAATCATTGGGACTTGCAGCCACTCATTTTGAAATGTGAATGTCCCCCCTCGACAGGACGCTACTGTCTGGAGTGCCAGTGAACACTCACTATGTACAAACCCAATAGATCCCTCTTAGGAATAATAATGTCTAACTATACTGAACAGAAATATAAATGCAACTTGCAACAATTTCAAAGATTTTACTGAGTTACAGTTCATATAAGGAAATCAATCAATTGAAATAGATGTATTAGGCCCTCATCTATAGATTTCACATGACTGGGCAGGGGTGCAGCCATGAGTGGGCCTTGGAGGGCATAGGCCCAACCACTGGGAAGCCAGGCCCAGCCAAATGTAATGAGTTTTTCACCATAAAAGGGCTTTATTACAGACAGAAATACTCGTCAGCACCCCCCTCAGACGATCCCGCAGGTGAAGAAGCCGGATGTGGAGGTCTTGGGCTGGCGTGGTTACACATGGTCTGCAGTTGTGAGGCCGGTTGGACGTACTGCCAATTCTCTAAAATGACGTTGGAGGCAGCTTATGGTATAGAAATGAACATTACATTCTCTGGCAACAGCTCTGGTGGGCATTCCTGCAGTCAGTATGCCAATTGCACGCTCCCTCAAAACCTGAGACATCTGTGGCACTATATTGTTTGACAAAACTGCACATTTTAAAAGTGGCCTTTTATTGTCCCCAGCACAAGCGCACCTGTGTAATGATCATGCTGTTTAATCAGCTTCTTGATATGCCACACCTGTCAGGTGGATGGATTACCTTGGCAAAGGAGAAATGCTCACTAACAGGGATGTAAACAAATTTGTGCACAACATTTGAGAGAAATAAGCTTTTTGTGAGTATGGAACATTTCTGTGATTTTTTATTTCAGCTCATGAAATATGGGACCAACATTTTACATGTTGCATTTATATTTTTGTTCAGTGTAGTTATGAGGCCCATCAGTTCAGATAGACATCAAAAGTGGATAACTTTTTTAATGAGTTCTCCATTAAAAAAAAATCAACATTGGATCCCCATTAGCTGCTGCCAAGGCAGCTGCTACTCTTCCTGGGGTCCAGCAAAATTAAGGCAGTTCATACCGTTTTAAAAACATTACAATACATTCACAAATGTCCATGAGTGGCATGGTTGGCATTTGGAACATGATTAGCATTTGATTGCCATTCTTAGGGAGGAAAGCAATACTAAAGAAGTAATTAAAATTGAATGAAATTGACACAGCGAGGCTTATATTACAGCTGCACATTGAAAGAATTAGGCTAGTCAAAATCAGACCATCAGAATCCCATCATGGCTCTGCTCCAGCCAAAGCATCCCCTGCAGCCTGTGGTAAAGACGTAAATACCACTAAGCAGACTGCCTCAATCATATAAGGCTTTCTAATGCTGGGGTAGCTAAGGACATAACCTAAGATGCAGGTAGTGTTAACTGACCAGCAGCCCACTGATCTGACCCTCAGCCCTCACTACCTTCACACACATATGCGCACACAGACGAACACAAACACACTACAACCTAAAACATCCCAAGACACACACACACGTGTTTCTGCACCATTTGGCCAGGCAGCTTCGGAGAGACTAGAAAGAAGAGATGCTTGGCCTTGTTGCAGGTGCGTTATTTACCACGGTTTTACAGGCAGCTGTTATAGGAGAGTGTGAGGTCCGAGAGCTGCTGCTGTTATTTCTGCCCGGCAGGCGCTCAGGCTATGCATGAAAACCCTTCCTCACTGCAGCTGGTCACCCAGGCTGGAAACATAAGGCTCAGGTCAAAAGTAGTGCACTATATAGGAGATAGGTTGCCATTTGGGACGCAATCATAGTGGCTATTTACAGGGTCTACTGTAAATACGGCCCGGCCGACGATAGTAACTAAGGGATAGGCCCTAACTCAACTCTCCTGCTCCGTGAACGTCAGCTTAGCTGTGCTCTGGACCAACTGCCGGAAGGAGGTCAGCTAGACTCTGGAGTAACACTTGATTTCTGTTACACAATGCACATGAATATGAAATGGGAGATGCATGCAAACTTGTCAATCAGTGGATATGTGCTGTGTATGCGCCGACAAGTTCATGCGGTTTCAATTCACCCTTCCCCATACTCTTTCAACACAAACATAGGCCCACAATATAAACAAATGCCCTTACACATGCTACTATGTACAGCATGTACTACATAAATCCTGTTCTCTTTAATTCAACCCTGTTTCTTTCTCTTATTTACAACCCAATCTATTGATCTCTTAAATCAGAGAAAGATGCTATGCATGACATAGGTAGACATGTTTGTGCTCTGTACCTAAGACTGTAAGCTCAGTGTCCCGCTGTACGCCACTCAACCTCAGCCATGGCTGGCTGACTACCTGGCTTACTGACAGGGGGCGTGTCACTCTGCGTTTCCCAAATGGCAACCTATTCCCTATATAGTGCACTTCTTTTGACCAGGGCCCGTAGTGAATAGGGTGCCATTTGGGACGCAACAACTGTCTTTGGCCCACCTGCTGAGCAGAGTCTTTCCTGCAGTTACCCTGTCTCACTGACTGACTGATAGACAGACAGACGCCTGTTCTGGCCTGTGGAGTGTCCCTTACATCGCAGACTCACATCTGCATCTCAAATGGTACCCTATTCTCAATCCCTATATAGTCCACTACTTTTGACCAGAGCCCAACCTACAAGGGCGAGGACTTTTCCACGACGTGCACCCTGGACGTCAAGGTCTTCTTCAAGGAGACCAACACGCACATGCTGCCCCTGGTCAAAAGTAGTGCATTAGATAGGGAATAGGGTGCCATTTGGGACTCAGGAACAGACTCACCAACCTGCTGCAGCATTACAGTGAAGCAGAGACAGGGCTGAGCTGGGCAGATACACGCAGGGTACAGGAAGGTCACAGGGAGACAGATGGCCAGGGTCTCCGTTACATATTGGGATTTCACCCTTTGCATTATGATGCAACGGTGACAACATGGAGAGAGGGATATTGATTGCAGATGGAACCCTGGCTGTGCATACTAGTACAGTGCATGCCTGTCCGCAGTCTAATTCCAGACAAGTTGCGGTCCATTACCATTTATTACCCCATTATTACACTATTGCCTCTGAGCAAGTCTACCTTAAAAACACTTTTTATGAAATAAAATAATTCTTTACCACAATACCCACCTGAAGCAATGCATACTAAACTTTTCACACAGTTGAAGTGTCCTCTATCAGAATGAGTTTTTAGCTATCTGGTCTCATGGCAATTCTACAGTCCAGGGAGCCTGAAACTCCTCTGTTCATCTCTGTCTCTATTGCACTGTGAGTTCAGTTACACTGACATTGTATCAGTGCTGCAGAGGGCACTTTCCCTCAATGCTCTCTCAGATGTTGTCTAATACGTTTTGGCTCTAAGTGGGTCATTGTGAATCCCTGGATTCAGGCTTTTCTGAATCCCTAAAGAGACTCACTTCCGGTCGCGATTTCTCTCAATTTTAATTTGTATTATTATTATTATTATTATTATTATTATTTTGTCATTTAGCAGACGCTTTTATCCAGCGTGACTTACAGGAGCAACAAGTCAGGTCGTCAAATTTCTGCCCTGCTAGAGCTGCCCCAGTCAACTGTAAGTGCTGTTATTGTGAAGTGGAAACGTCTAGGAGCAACAACGGCTCCTAGAAGTGGTAGGCCACACAAGCTCACAGAACGGGACCGCTGAGTCAAGAAGCAACGTCAGCACAATAACTGTTTGTCGGGAGCTTCATGAAATGGGTTTCCATGGCCGAGCAGCCGCACACAAGCCTAAGATCACCATGCACAATGCCAAGCGTCGGCTGGAGTGGTGAAAAGCTCACCGCCATTGGACTCTGGAGCAGTGGAAACGCGTTCTCTGGAGTGATGAATCACGCTTCACCATATGGAAGTCCGATGGACGAATTTGGGTTTGGCGGATGCCAGGAGAACGCTACAGTACCTGCCTCAATGCATAGTGCCAACTGTAAAGTTTGGTGGAGGAGGAATAATGGTCTGGGGCTGTTTTTCATGGTTCAGGCTACACCCCTTAGTTCCAGTGAAGGGAAATCTTAACGCTACAGCATACAATGACATTCTAGACAATTCTGTGCTTCCAACTTTGTGGCAACAGTTTGGTTAAGGCCCTTTTCTGTTTCAGCATGACAATGCCCCCGTGCACAAAGCGAGGTCCATACAGAAATGGTTTGTCAGAGATCGGTGTGGAAGAACATGACTGTCCTGCACAGAGCCCTGACCTCACTAATGCTCGTGGCTGAATGGAAGCAAGTCCACCAGATCCCATATGACAGATCCTATGCACAGAGCTTGTTAGTATAAGAGTCATTGAATGAATCATTCAAAAGGGAGTGCTAAAAGTATCCGCCGATATCTAAAGACGAGGAGTGGTTCCCACTTCCCACGCAGAGCATAAATCCTTCCTTGCCCGCAATCCACTCCCATAGTTGTGATAGAATTGGCCTGTCCGTTCCAATGTGCCACTAACCCAATCACTCACTCACTCTGCTCTCTCTTCCTTAAAGTCTTGTTACGGCCTTCTAAGTCCAGTGATTACCATCATTACAGGTGTTACTCAACGCACACCTAATCCCTCTACCCTGGGGGCAAGGACTGTGGGGAGTGGAGGGTGCCGGTGGCAGAAATGGGTGTATATAGGCTAATCTTGATGAGGGGTGTGGGCTTTGGGACAGAGGTTGTGAGTGTAGATGTGGAATATTCCTGTTAGGTTGGAGGAGGATTCCCAAGAATACCCCAGTGTCAAGTTGTGCCAAAACAGTGGAGTGAATGAGAGGATCAAGTAAGCAGGGATGGCCTGGAATAGAGAGCAATCTGGATTAGTCAGGGATCTTTTCTCTCTCTCTCTCTCTCTCTCTCTCTCTCTCTCTCTCTACTGCTGGAGACCTCTGATGGCAAACGCTAAAAGGTCCAATGGGAAAGTCAGAGATACTGACCTGTTCTTATTGCTCTGTAATTAGAGGTCCTCTGTAGCTCAATCGGTAGAGCATGGTGCTTGCAACGCCATGATAGTGGGTTTGATTCCCAGGACCACCCATACGTAAAATGTATGCACGCATGACTAATTCGTTTTGGATAAGAGCGTCTGCTAATTGGCATATATTATACATTATATTATTAAGCAAGCTTCTAACGGTTTCATCGACTGAACAATTATATTGTGAGATATAAGTAGATATTAAGATAAGAACTACCGTGTTTAAAACAATCAGAGGAATTACTGAGACTTTGGGATAGGGTTCAATAGATCTACGTTGAATAGCAATAGCTTTCCCTGCACTATAAGATTATATCTGTGATGTCCACAGTGCAAAGGCAGGCTGCGAGTCATTGCACTTCACTGTCAGATATGAGATGGAACGTCTAGCATACCTTCACATACAATTAATTCCTTTAAATAAGCACATCTATTATTGCTTCAGAAGTAATAACTTAATTACCATTCTCTCTTTAGTAGTCTAATTAGTGGATTACATCAGAGCTCTGTAATATACAGTTAATTATAAACCCAGTGGTTTGAGTGCTGATTGGCTGAAAGCCAATACAACGGGTATGACAAAAAAATTAATCTGATAACCAGTTTATAATAGCAATAATGCACCTCGGGGGTTTGTGGTATATGGCAAATACACCACACCTCCTCGGGCCTTATTGCTTAATTATAAACTGGGTTGCCCTGAATGCTGATTGGCTGACAGCCATGGTATATCAGACCATATATCACAGGCATGACAAAATATTTATTTGTACTGATCTAATTACGTCGGTAAACAGTTTATATTAGCAATAAAGTACCTCGGGGGGTTGTGGTATATGGCCAATATACCACAGCTAAGGGCTGTATCCAGGCACTCCATGTTGCGTCGTGCTTAAGAGCAGCCCTTAGCCATGGTATATTGGCCATATACAGTTGAAGTTGGAAGTTTACATACACCTTAGCCAAATACATTTAAACTCAGTTTTTCACAATTCCTGACATTTAAACCTTGTAAAAATTCCCTGTCTTAGGTCAGTTAGGATCACCACTTTATTTTAAGAACGTGAAATGTCAGAATAATAGTAGAGAGAATTATTTATTTCAGCTTTTATTTCTTTCATCACATTCCCAGTGGGTCAGAAGTTTACATACACTTAATTAGTATTTGGTAGCATTGCCTTTAAATTGTTTAACTTGGGTCAAACGTTTCGGGTAGCCTTCCACAAGCTTCCCACAATAAGTTGGGTGAATTTTGGCCCATTCCTCCTGACAGAGGAGGTTTTGTAGGCCTCCTTGCTCACACACGCTTTTTCAGTTCTGCCCACAAATGTTCTATAGGATTGAGGTCAGGGCTTTGTGATGGCCACTCCAATACCTTGACTTTGTTGTCATTAAGCCATTTTGCCACAGCTTTGGAAGTATGCTTGGGGTCATTGTCCATTTGGAAGACCCATTTGTGACCAAGTTTAACTTCCTGACTGATGTCTTGAGATGTTGCTTCAATATATCCACATCATTTTCCTTCCTCATGATGCCATCTATTTTGTGAAGTGCACCAGTCCCTCCAGAAGCAAAGCACCCCCACAGCATGAGGCTGCCACCCCTGTGCTTCACGGTTGGGATGGTGTTCTTCGGCTTGCAAGCAAACATAACGATGGTCATTATGGCCAAACAGTTCTATTTTTGTTTCTTCAGACCATAGGACATTTCTCCAAAAAGTACGATCTTTGTCCCCATGTGCAGTTGCAAACCGTAGTCTGGCTTTTTTATGGCGGTTTTGGAGCAGTGGCTTCTTTCTTGCTGAGCGGCCTTTCAGGTTATGTGGATAAAGGACTTGTTTTACTGTGGATATAGATACTTTTGTACCTGTTTCCTCTAGCATCTTCACAAGGTCCTTTGCTGTTGTTCTGGGATTGATTTGCACTTTTCCAAAGTACGTTCATCTCTGGGAGACAGAACGCGTCTCCTTCCTGAGCGGTATGATGGCTGCGTGGTCCCATGGTGTTTATACTTGCGTACTATTGTTTGTACAGATGAACGTGGTACCTTCAGGCGTTTGGAAATTGCTCCCAAGGATGAACCAGACTTGTGGAGGTCTTACTTTTTTTTCTGAGGTCTTGGCTGATTTCTTTTGATTTTCCCATGATGTCAAGCAAAGAGGCACTGAGTTTGAAGGTAGGCCATGAAATACATCCACAGGTACACCTCCAATTGACTCAAATTATGTCAATTAGCCTATCAGAAGCTTCTAAAGCCATGACATCATTTTCTGGAATTTCCCAAGCTGTTTAAAGGCACAGTCAACTTAGTGTATGTAAACTTCTGACCCACTGGAATTGTGATACAGTGAATTATAATTGAAATAATCTCTGTAAACAATTGTTGGAAAAATTACTTGTGTCATGCACAAAGTAGATGTCCTAACCGACTTGCCAAAACTATAGTTTGTTAACAAGACATTTGTGGAGTGGTTGAAAAACGAGTTTTAATGACTCCAACCTACGTGTATGTAAACTTCCGACTTCAACTGTACCACACTCCCTCGGGCCTTATTGCTTATGTGTAATGGGAGTTTACCTAATTAAGACATCACTAAAACTGTGGAGAACAGAACAGTCATTTAGTAATTGATAATGACATTCGATTATTGTTTTTTTTGCCAAACCTTTTGCAGGACACAATCTACAGAGACTAGGCAAGGTAAGCAGTCCTTTGTTCACGGTTTTGTAAATGAAATGCATGTCATCATCATCCTCTCTTTGAACACACGAACGGAGCACCAAAGCCAGTTTCTTTTTTCCTCACTAGCCTTTGAATATTTGGAAGGTGGTACAGTAGGCCTATATTGACATTATCAACTGGGATAGTGTGTGTGTGTGTATGCGTGTGTGTGTGTGTGTGTGCATGCGTGTGTACGTGTCTCCCTCTCTCAATCGCTCTCTCGTGGTAATGTGTAAGCATACGCAGAAACTGCTGCACCTCGGAGCTGCCTAATAGGGTGTGAATATATATTACAGACTCCTGGGGAATGGGAGGGAGGTGTTTGCACTTATTATGACAGAGCCTGTGGGTTACCTTAATGATGCCCTGGCACGTGGTGAGGTAGTGTTCATCCCTTTGTTTTGCAGAATATCTGATGCAGATGGATTGGGTTGGCTGTGCCCAATTGGCACCCTATTCCCTATATTGTGCACTACTTTTGACCAGCGCCCTACGGGCACTGGTCAAAAGTAGTGCACTATAAGGTGCCATTTTGGATATACCCTGAGTTGGCTCTACATTGCACACATGCAGGGCTTAAGTGGGTTTAGAAACATGGGCTCCCTAATGTGCCAATTGGACAAAGGTGTGGTTAATGATCCTTAGAAGGTACTTTATATGCGTCATGTAGGAAAGACGTAAACAGCACATATCATGGATCCTATAGATGGGCTCAGGTTTTGGGGAAATCATAAACACATATTTTCACGCAGTGCAAAAACATGCATAAACAATGCAGTTGAGTTTCTATTTGTTCCACAATGTAACTATTATTTTGTTATGAACATGAATCTAGAGACATGCATGTTTGCAGTACAAAAATAATTGTCTTTTTAATTTATTGTTGTAGGATTTTATTTAATAGACTCCATGTTCGACAGTTTTGGGTTTAATCTTTCTGTTTTCTATATGTTTGGAAATCAGTGGTGCAGAGTCTGGCTCTTTTCGCTTCCTCAAGATGTTATTGAGAGATTGCCAAATATCATCTAAACACAGGAAAATATTGATTCAAATAGTGCTTGATTATAATTAATTGTGTGGCCTTTCTAAATGGAAACAGATTTTCCAGAGTGAAATATTTGAGTGGAGATGTCACTACTAAACATTGTCTGGAGCATCTGTTGCTGCAATCTGAACTGAGGTCATCTTTCCATGAGTGGTTTGCTCTTCTTATGAATTGAATGACCAGTCTACGCATAAAAGTTGATATTTTTATAGGGTTTAAGTGTTGTGCGTAAGGTGCAATTATCACACAACGTTGGGTTTAAAGAGCAATCATGTGTACGCACGCACACAGACATACACCCCCCCCCCCACACACACACACAGGGAATTAATTATGGTATAAGAGTAAAAAGGGAAGACTATTATTGCCGTTCTGCCTCAGTGTGTTGTTGTGTTGAGAGCCTGTGGCTGAGACAATGTGTAACTAATTGGGCTTAATACAAGCAGGCTGGCAAGGACGCACACATATTAAATTCCTATTAAAAAATGAGAGCGAGGAAAGGGGAATCAGAAAAGGAATGTAACGGTGCAAGTTTGAATGATGACCGTAGCCGTCAGGATGTGTACTCAAAGCATGCGCAGACCTGGCAAGTGTCTTCGCAGATATTTTCAACCTCTCCCTGACCGAGTCTGAAATACCTACATGTTTCAAACAGACCACCATAGTCCCTGTGCCCAAGAAAGTGAAGGTAACCTGCCTAAATGATTACCGCCCCGTAGCCCTCACGTTGGTAGCCATGAAGTGCTTTGAAAAAGGCTGGTCATGGCTCAGATCAACACCATCATGCCGGAAACCCTAGACCCACTCCAATTCGCAAACCGCCCCAACAGATCCACAAATGACGCAATCTCAATCGCATTCCACACTGCCCTTCCCACCTGGACAAAAGGAACACCTATGTGAGAATACTGTTCAGTGACTACAGCTCAGCGTTCAACACCATAGTGCCCACAAAGCTCATCCCTAAGCTAAGGACCCTGGGACTAAACACCTCCCTCTGCAACTGGATCCTGGACTTCCTGACGGGCCGCCCCCAGATGGTAAGGGTAGGCAACAACACATCCACCACGCTGATCCTCAACACTGGGGCCCCTCAGGGGTGCGTGCTTAGTCCCCTCCTGTACTCCAATTTCACCCACGACTGCGTGGCCAATCACGACTCCAACACCATCATTAAGTTTGCTGCGTGGCCTGATCACCGACAACGATGAGACAGCTTATAGGGAGGAGGTCCGAGACCTGGCAGTGTGGTGCCAGGACAACAACAACCTCTCCGTCAATGTGAGCAAGAGAAAGGAGCTGATCGTGGACTATAAGAAAAGGAGGGCCGAACAGGCCCCCATTAACATCAACGGGGTTGAAGTGGAGTGGGTTCGAGAGTTTCAAGTTCCTTGGTGTCCACATCACCAAGAAACTATCATGGTCCAAACACACCAAGACAGTTGTGAAGAGGGCACAACAACACCTTTTTCCCCCAGGAGACTAAAAAGATTTGGCATGGGTCCCCAGATCCTCAAAAAGTTATACAGCTGCACCATCGAGAGCATCCTGACTGGTTGCATCACCGCCTGGTATGGCAACTGCTCGGCATCTGACCGTAAGACGCTACAGAGGGTAGTGCGCACGGCCCAGTACATCACTGGGGCCAAGCTTCCTGACACCCAGGACCTATATACTAGGCGGTGTCAGAGGAAGGCCCTCCCCCCTTTGTTTTTACACTGCTGCTACTCGCTGTTTATTATCTATGCATAGTCACTTTACAAATTACCTCGACTAACCTGTACCCCCGCACATTGATTCGGTACCGGTACCCGCTGTATATAGCCTCGTTATTGTTATGTAATTTTGTTGTGTTACTTTTTGATATTTTCTTAACTCTATTTTTTGAACTGCATTGTTGGTTTAGGGCTTGTAAGTAAGCATTTCACGGTAAGGTGTACACTTGTTTTATTCGGCGCATGTGACTAATACAATTTGATTTGATTTGATTTTGATACCCAAACACACCTCAACACCCACCAACGTCAAAGGATAAAAATACCATTCAGTGGAAACATTAACTCCCCCTGTACCATTTGAGAAACAACTATAATAAACAAACATAATGAGGGGAAGTGGGGAACAGGTGGCACCCCTGGATCTCCTGGACCTAAACCCTCAGGTTAGACGGACAGAGGGGGATTAGGACACACACTCCAGCGAGCACAGATCCCGTTAACTGGCTCTCAGAGGCCAGGGCTCCTAAGGAAACTGACAGCAGGGCTATTTTTGGGTTGTAAAAAAAATCACTGATTTGGACAACAGTCTGGGATGGCCGGACCCTGCTATCGCTCTCCATTAGAGCGAATGAAAACAGTAAAAGGAGCCCACTTTGCCACTTTGTGGCAGAGAGCAACCCCTTGCTCCACGATGCTTTGAGAAACAGATGAGGGATAAATGTGTTGTGACAGAAGCTAATATAGTTTTCCGGAGCTGACTGTGTGTGTGTGTATGTGTATGTATGTACAGTATGTACAGTATGTACAGTTCATTCGGAAAGTATTCAGATCCCTTCCCCTTTCCACATTTTGTTACGTTACAGCCTTATTCTAAAACGGATTAAATAAATACAAATCCCCTAATCAATTTACACACAATTCCCCACAATGACAAAGCGAAAACAATGTTGACATTTTGGCAAATTTCTAAAATAAAAAAAACAGAACTACCTTATTTACATAAGTATTCAGACCCTTTGCTATGAGACTCGAAATTGAGCTCAGGTGCATCCTGTTTCCATTGATCATCCTTGAGATGTTTCTACAACTTGATTGGAGTCCACCTTTGGTAAATTCTATTGATTGGACATGATTTGGAAAGGCACACAACTATCTATATAACGTCCCACAGTTGACAGTGCATGTCAGAGCAAAAACCAAGGCATAAGGTCGAAGGAATTGTCCGTAGAGCTCAGAGACTGGATTGTGTCGAGGCACATATCTGGGGAAGGGTATCAAAAAATGTCTGCAGCATTGAAGGTCCCCAAGAACACAGTGGCCTCCATCATTGTTAAATGGAAGAAGTTTAGAACCACTAAGACTCTTCATAGAGCTGGCCGACTGGCCAAACTGAGCAATTGGGGGAGAAAGGCAAAAATGTATAGAAACCTGTTCTTGCCTTGTCATTATGGGGTATTGTGTGTAGATTGATGAAGGGAAGAATCCATTTTAATCCATTTTAGAATAAGGCTGTAATGCAACAAAATGTGGAAAAAGCCAAGGGGTCTGAATACTTTCCGAATGCACTGTATGTTTGTGTGTGTGTTTTTGTGCTAAGGGGAGGATGCAGAATATTGACTTGGGATACACATAACTTGACTGTGCAAATCTACAATGGATGAATTACTTACATCTTTGTGCTATACACGTACAGTGAGGGAAAAAAAGTATTTGATCCCCTGCTGATTTTGTACGTTTGCCCACTGACAAAGAAATGATCAGTCTATAATTTTAATAGTAGGTTTATTTGAACAGTGAGAGACAGAATAACAACAACAAAAATCCAGAAAAACGCATGTAAAAAATGTAATACATTTATTTGCATTTCAATCAGAGAAATAAGTATTTGACCCCCTCTCAATCAGAAAGATTTCTGGCTCCCAGGTGTCTTTTATACAGGTAACGAGCTGAGATTAGGAGCACATTCTTAAAGGGAGTGCTCCTAATCTCAGCTTGTTACCTGTATAAAATACACCTGCCCACAGAAGCAATCAATTTATCAGATTCCAAACTCTCCACCATGGCCAAGACCAAAGAGCTCTCCAAGGATGTCAGGGACAAGATTTTAGACCTACACAAGGCTGAAATGGGCTACAAGACCATCGCCAAGCAGCTTGGTGAGAAGGTGACAACAGTTGGTGCGATTATTCGCAAATGGAAGAAACACAAAATAACTGTCAATCTCCCTCAGCCTGGGGCTCCATGCAAGATCTCACCTCGTGGAGTTGCAATGATCATGAGAACGGTGAGGAATCAGCCCAGAACTACACGGGAGGATCTTGTCAATGATCTCAAGGCAGCTGGGACCATAGTCACCAAGAAAACAATTGGTAACACACTACGCCGTGAAGGACTGAAATCCTGCAGCGCCCGCAAGGTCCCCCTGCTCAAGAAAGCACATATACAGGGCCGTCTAAAGTTTGCCAATGAACATCTGAAAGATTCAGAGGAGAACTGGGTGAAAGTGTTGTGGTCAGATGAGACCAAAATCGAGCTCTTTTGCATCAACTCAACTCGCCGTGTTTGGAGGAGGAGGAATGCTGCCTATGACCCCAAGAACACCATCCCCACTGTCAAACATGGAGGTGGAAACATTATGCTTTGGGGGTGTTTTTCTGCTAAGGGGACAGGACAACTTCACCGCATCAAAGGGACGATGGATAGGGCCATGTACCGTCAAATCTTGGGTGAGAACCTCCTTCCCTCAGCCAGGGCATTGACAATGGGTTGTGGATGGGTATTCCAGCATGACAATGACCCAAAACACACGGCCAAGGCAACAAAGGAGTGGCTCAAGAAGAAGCACATTAAGGTCCTGGAGTGGCCTAGCCAGTCTCCAGACCTTAATTCCATAGAAAATCTGTGGAGGGAGCTGAAGGTTCGAGTTGCCAAACATCAGCCTCGAAACCTTAATGACTTGGAGAAGATCTGCAAAGAGGAGTGGAACAAAATCCCTCCTGAGATGTGTGCAAACCTGGTGGCCAACTACAAGAAACGTCTGACCTCTGTGATTGCCAACAAGGGTTTTGCCACCAAGTACTAAGTCATGATTTGCAGAGTGGTCAAATACTTATTTCCCTCATTAAAATGCAAATCAATTCATAACATTTTTTACATGCGTTTTTCTGGATTTTTTTGTTGTTATTCTGTCTCTCACTGTTCAAATAAACCTACTATTAAAATTATAGACTGATCATTTCTTTGTCAGTGGGCAAACGTACAAAATCAGCAGGGGATCTCAATAGGATTGGGCCTAAAGTCCCAACAATTCAATGGCCCATAATAACGGGGCACACAAGTCCAT
Source organism: Coregonus lavaretus (assembly GCF_964263955.1). Taxonomy (NCBI): domain Eukaryota; kingdom Metazoa; phylum Chordata; class Actinopteri; order Salmoniformes; family Salmonidae; genus Coregonus; species Coregonus lavaretus. The sequence continues at coordinate 33,861,045 of NC_139994.1, forward strand.
TCAACTGCATCCACTTGAGATACCAGATAGATGAAAGGCGCTACAGGTGCTTGCCATGATTTTGATGTTGAATCAACATGGGAAATCAAATCAAATTTTATTTGCCACATGCGCCGAATACAACAGGTATGCTTACAACAGTGAAATGCTTACTTACAAGCCCTTAACCAACAATGCAGTTTAAGAAAAAAAAGTGTTAAGTAAAAAATAGATAAGTAAAAAATAAAAATAAAAAATAATTAAAGAGTAGCAGTAAAATAAATAAACTGATTGGATTTGCCAAAAGTCATCAATGTAAGGCCATTTAGTCATTTTTTTCACACAAATGTTAACCTAAATCCAATGACATGGTGAATTTCTTTGTTGAATTCACATTAGTTGACAACTCAACCAAATGTAAACTAAAACTAGACGTTGAACTGATGTCTGTGCACAGTGGGTTGTGTCTTTCCTGATAGAGTTGGATAGATAGAGGTTATTCGACTTTATGTAATATGAGTTACAGCCTTTTATTTTATTACTGTAGTTAAATGGTATTCATTCTAAACTGTGCTTCCTCCTCAAGATGAGAGACTCATTAACGTATGTTCAATTATCATGAGGTAATTAAGAGTCTGAAACAGAGTATAAATCCACCTCACATTGTTCACCTTAGCTCAATTCTGACATAAGACACTTGGTCATACCAGACAGTGCCATCCAAATAAAAATCATCAGTTAGACTTTGTAAGGGGTTTTGTGATCAAACTTAAAAACCTCCAAATGTATTGATTAACCAGTGCTTCTGGATCCCGGCAGAGGATCGAGGCCGGCCCCAACCATATCCGGAGGAAGGCTGGTGGGATCGATGGCATGCAGGGATGCTATTAGAGCTTCAAAAGCATGTGTGGAAGGATAAATAACAAGGTAATTACATTACATTTACATTTTAGTCATTTAGCAGACGCTCTTATCCAGAGCGACTTACAGTTAGTGAATGCATACATGTTTTTTTTTTTTGTTTTTTTTTTTTACTGGCCCCCCGTGGGAAACGAACCCATATCCCTGCCGGCCAAACCCTCCCCTACCTTGGACGACGCTGGACCAATTGTGCGCATCACCAGGGCCTAGTAGCGAGTTAATCTGCGCTGTTGTGGGGAGGGGTGCTTGATAGGAGGGTTTGTTCAGTGTGTCAGTCTGCATTTCGCTCAAACGTCCACATTCCAACATAAACCAGAACAACACGGGACAGAAGGAGGACATATTTGCCTTCAGTGTTTGGGGAATGGGTAATGTATAAACAAATAATGAAGTCGAGGCTGGCAAAAAAAATTACATTTCATTGAAATTATTTGTGGGGAAAGTGTGAGGAAAGCCACCAATCTGCTTTTCAGGAATATTAGGCTGTGTTTAGACAGGCAGCCCAATTCTGATATTTTTCCTCACAAATTGGTCAGTTCAGCTCTGGAAAAGATCTGATGTGAAAGATCTGATGTGATTGGTCAAAAGACCAATTTGTGGAAAAAATATCAGAATTAGGCTGCCTATCTAAAAGCAGCCTTAGTTATTGTTTCCGAACCATGATCACAATTCAACAATGCGGTAATAATGACTGCGTCCCAATTGACACCCAATTCCCTATTTAGTACACTACTTTTGACCAGGGCCCAATGTCAAAATGAGCAATGCAGAAATAGTGTCAAATGCAGTGAATGAAGCCACAAAAAGGGTAAGTACATGCCACAGAGTTGAAGGTACAGAACAGACACCTTCTGTCATGAGGAGTACACAATGTTCTGCAGTTTCTCTCCATTCCTGGAAGAGAGGTTCAAAAGACCTCTAGACTTCATAGTGAATAATGATAAAATGGGTGTGCTATTATCATAGAATACTTAGCCAGTAGCTTTAACGACAGCAACCTGTGTTAAACACCATCACTGGTTTAGCTAGGGATTTATCTAGCTTAATCATACAGCAAGGCGAGAGACCATCTGTTCTTCTGGTGCTTTAGTACAGCTGAATGGATATTAGAGAATCCATAGACCCAAGGCATTACGGGTAGATTGAAAGCATCTGGCCAACAAATCACAAAATAAATGACCAACCAATTCACCCTCATCTGTAACAGTTTTATATTAAAGCATTGAGATTAAAGCAAAGAGTCACATTTAATCAAAACCTATTCTATCTGGCTAAAATGAAATAAAATAAATCTCACCACGTAAACATTAAATTTGCTTACGCTATGGCTTTTGTTCATTTTCAAACACACACCCAGTTTATGTGGTGAGCAATTGAATATAATTTGTAACCTCGCTTTCTGAATTAGCATGTGTGTCATCTTCGTAATCAAATACACCAGACATAATTGCCGGTATAACAATTCCACTCAGTGTTTAAAAGCTTTCTCCCAAATGAGTCATCCTTAATGAAAACAGACCGCAAATTACCAATGTTCTGAATTCTCACTCTCCATTATATGCTTATGAGAACAAAAAACAACTTTTCTGCAAGAACAGATATATACACGCACCAAAATGGAGCATAATTATAAAAATTGCAGAATCAGCTCAACTCCTACGTGTGGTTTTAAGCTTTGTGCTTACTGGGGGACATTATGCCTTCCAGTGCCATTAATGAGTTTAAAAAGGTCACTAGACTGATATGACACCAATTATAGCAACATTCCAAATAACCAAATACTCTAGCTTAGCAGAGCATGGTGGCCAGCTAGCTTAGCATTCTGTGCGAGTTCAACAAAGACGGTCTGCTCTAATGACACAAAACAAAGTCCAGAAGAACACAGAAGGACATATAGTGCTGTTATTTTTCAGTTTTTAAACAACTAATTGACTGACATCGGTTCAATTATTTGAATTTCATTTCGTTTTCTATTTGTATTTTTTATTGTCAGCGCAATGCACAGTTTCTCTAGATATAAATCAGATCAAGTCCGAACTGAGCGATGTAGTAGGGAGCTGTAGTTTCCAACAGGCCAATATTCGACATAATTTAGCACAGAAAACGTGGTAATAAACAGCAATGAGCACTATCCACTGCGCACATACTTGTCCGGTCTGAGACAGAGAGAAGAGACAGAAGAATGCGCGATCGAGAGGGATAGAGAGCAGTTGCTTCGTGAGGTATCTCTACCTGAAAATATATGATCTAAGATTGATAGTTGGTATTCAGCCGTCATAAATGTATGCCTTATTTACTTTGAAGAACTACTAAAATAGTGATTTTGTCAGACAGCATAGGCAGCAGCTCTATAGAGATGGGATGAAAACTTGGAATGAAATAATAAAGCCATCAAATAGGCCTAAAAAAACTGAAATACACTGCTCAAAAAAATTAAGGGAACACTTAAACAACACAATGTAACTCCAAGTCAATCACACTTCTGTGAAATCAAACTGTCCACTTAGGAAGCAACACTGATTGACAATACATTTCACATGCTGTTGTGCAAATGGAATAGACAACAGGTGGAAATTATAGGCAATTAGCAAGACACACCCAATAAAGAAGTGGTTCTGCAGGTGGTGACCACAGACCACTTCTCAGTTCCTATGCTTCCTGGCTGATGTTTTGGTCACTTTTGAATGCTGGCGGTGCTTTCAACAACCCACACAAGTGGCTCAGGTAGTGCAGCTCATCCAGGATGGCACATCAATGCGAGCTGTGGCAAGAAGGTTTGCTGTGTCTGTCAGCGTAGTGTCCAGAGCATGGAGGCGCTACAAGGAGACAGGCCAGTACATCAGGAGACGTGGAGGAGGCCGTAGGAGGGCAACAACCCAGCAGCAGGACCGCTACCTCCGCCTTTGTGCAAGGAGGAGCAGGAGGAGCACTGCCAGAGCCCTGCAAAATGACCTCCAGCAGGCCACAAATGTGCATGTGTCTGCTCAAACGGTCAGAAACAGACTCCATGAGGGTGGTATGAGGGCCCGACGTCCACAGGTGGGGGTTGTGCTTACAGCCCAACACCGTGCAGGACGTTTGGCATTTGCCAGAGAACACCAAGATTGGCAAATTCGCCACTGGCGCCCTGTGCTCTTCACAGATGAAAGCAGGTTCACACTGAGCATGTGACAGACGTGACAGAGTCTGGAGACGCTGTGGAGAACGTTCTGCTGCCTGCAACATCCTCCAGCATGACCGGTTTGGCGGTGGGTCAGTCATGGTGTGGGGTGGCATTTCTTTGGGGGGCCGCACAGCCCTCCATGTGCTCGCCAGAGGTAGCCTGACTGCCATTAGGTACCGAGATGAGATCCTCAGACCCCTTGTGAGACCATATGCTGGTGCGGTTGGCCCTGGGTTCCTCCTAATGCAAGACAATGCTAGACCTCATGTGGCTGGAGTGTGTCAGCAGTTCCTGCAAGAGGAAGGCATTGATGCTATGGACTGGCCCGCCCGTTCCCCAGACCTGAATCCAATTGAGCACATCTGGGACATTATGTCTCGCTCCATCCACCAACGCCACGTTGCACCACAGACTGTCCAGGAGTTGGCGGATGCTTTAGTCCAGGTCTGGGAGGAGATCCCTCAGGAGACCATCCGCCACCTCATCAGGAGCATGCCCAGGCGTTGTAGGGAGGTCATACATACATTATATTATTATATTATATTATTATTATATTATATTATATTATATTATATACAGGCACGTGGAGGCCACACACACTACTGAGCCTCATTTTGACTTGTTTTAAGGACATTACATCAAAGTTGGATCAGCCTGTAGTGTGGTTTTCCACTTAATTTTGAGTGTGACTCCAAATCCAGACCTCCATGGGTTGATAAATTTGATTTCCATTGATAATTTTTGTGTGATTTTGTTGTCAGCACATTCAACTATGTAAAGAAAAAAGTATTTAATAAGATTATTTAATTCATTCAGATCTAGGATGTGTTATTTTAGTGTTCCCTTTATTTTTTTGAGCAGTGTATTTTATTAAAGTAAAGTAATGTGAATAAATTATGGTTAATAAGTGATCAGCAGTAATGGGCAGTCACTACCATCATGGGATTTTATTCATTGTTTTATTCTGTGTTGTTCCAGCATTCAACCCACATAATGCATAAAATAATTATCGAAAACGAAATCCGTGATTATCTTTTACAAATCAAAACTGAACCGACCTCAAAAAGCAAGAATCACTCAGCGTGATATGATTTTATTTTATTCAGCTGTATATCTAAAGCAGTGGTCACCAACCTTTTCTGAGACAAGAACACTTTCGCAGTCAAAAGGCAAGCAGAGATCTACACTCTTAGAAAAAAAGGTGCTATCTAGAACCTTTAAGGGTTATTTGGCTGTCCCAAAAGGAGAACCCTTTGAATAACCCTTTTTGGTTCCAGGTAGAACCCTTTTGGGTTTCATGGAACCCAAAACGGTTATACCTGGAACCAAAAAGGGTTCTACATGGAACCAAAAAGGGTTCTCCAATGGGGACAGCTGAAGAACCCTTTTAGGACCCTTTTTTCTAAGAGTGTACCGCTCAGATTGTTTTATAAACATGACTAAATTTTTACATTAACCTAATAAAACAATTCTGTAGAAATGAGGCCAAATAGTTTTATCACAGCATATTAGCTATATGCCTGACCTGCCAATATTGTTCTTCTCAGACCATATTATATTTCAAAACTCGAGTTTTGATAACAAAATAGATCAGTTAGTGTAGCAGTTCCCAGTTGTCTTGAACGCACTGAAATCGAAGATGTTGTTGTTTTGAACAAGGCATTAGTCTCAATGGAGGGAGGGAGAGAGCAGCAGGGGGTCTGCCTCGTTCCTTTCCTCCAGTGAGACTGACCACAGAGAGGGGACACCGTCTTCCACCTGATGGTGAAACTCAATTCGCACCGCATCTGACTCAGGCACACATTCATGTTGTTCCTAGGACCAGAGAAAGTGAAATACTCCCTCGATATTAAAATAGACACGACGAGTTGCAAATAACAATACACTTGGCTAGTCATACACTACCAGTCAAAAGTTTAGACACACCTACTCATTCAAGGGTTTTTCTTTATTTTTACATTGTAGAATAATAGTGAAGACATCAAAACTATGAAATAACACATACGGAATCATGTAGTAACCAAAAAAGTGTTAAACAAATCAAAATATATTTTATATTTGAGATTCTTCAATTAACCACCCTTTGCCTTTGATGACAGCTTTGCACACTCTTGGCATTCTCTCAACCAGCTTCATGAGGTAGTCACCTGGAATGCATTTCAATTAACAGGTGTTAATTTCCTTCTTAATGCGTTTGAGCCAATCAGTTGTGTTGTGACAAGGTAGTGGGGGAATACAGAAGATAGCCCTATTTGGTAAAAGACCAAGTCCATATTATGGCAAGAACAGCTCAAATAAGCAAAGAGAAACGACAGTCCATCATTATTTTAACACATGAAGGTCAGTCAATACGGAACATTTCAAGAACTTTGAAAGTTTCTTCAAGTGCAATCGCAAAAACCATCAAGCGCTATGATGAAACTGGCTCTCATGAGGACTGCCACAGGAATGGAAGACCCAGAGTTACCTCTGCTGCAGAGGATAAGTTCATTAGAGTTACCAGCCTCAGAAATTGCAGAAAATGCTTCACAGAGTTCAAGTCACAGACACATCTCAACATCAACTGTTCAGAGGGGACTGTGTGAATCAGGCCTTCATGGTCGAATTGCTGCAAAGAAACCACTACTAAAAGGACACCAATAATAAGAGACCTGCTTGGGCTAAGAAACACAAGGAATGGACATTAGACCGGTGGAAATTTGTCCTTTGGTCTGGAGTCCAAATTTGAGATTTTAGGTTCCAACCGCCATGTCTTTGTGAGACGCGGTGTGGGTGAACGGATGATCTCCGCATGTGTGGTTCCCAACGTGAAGCATGGAGGAGGTGATGTGATGGTGCTTTGCTGGTGACACTGTCAGTGATTTATTTAGAATTCAAGGCACACTTAACCAGCATGGCTACCACAGCATTCTGCAGCGATATGCCATCCCATCTGGTTTGCGCTTAGTGGGACTATCATTTGCTTTTCAACAGGACAACGACCCAAAACACACCTCCAGGCTGTGTAAGGGCTATTTGACCAAGAAGGAGAGTGATGATGGAGTGCTGCATCAGATGACCTGGCCTCAACAATCGCCCGAACTCAACCCAACTGAGATGATTTGGGATGTGTTGGACCGCAGAGTGAAGGAAAAGCAGCCAACAAGTGCTCAGCATATGTGGGAACTCCTTCAAGAATGTTGGAAAAGCAATCCAACTTGAAGCTGGTTAAGAGAATGCCAATAGTGTGCAAAGCTGTCATCAAAGCAAAGGGTGGCTACTTTGAAGAATCTCAAATCTATTTTGATTTGTTTAACACTTTTTTGGTTACTACATGATTCCATATGTGTTATTTCATAGTTTTGATGTCTTCACTATTATTCTACAATGTAGAAAATAGTAAAAAATAAAGAAAAACACTTGAATGAGTAGGTGTGTCCAAACTTTTGACTGGTACTGTTAGTATTCACAACCCTTAGTCAATACATGTTAGAATCACCTTTGGCAGCGATTACATCTATGAGTCTTTCTGGGTAAGTCTAAGAGCTTTGCACATCTGGATTGTACAATATTTGCACATTACTCTGTCAAGTTGGTTGTCGATCATTGATAGACCACCATTTTCAAGTCTTGCCATAGATATTTAAGCTGATTTAAGTCAAAACTGTAACTAGGCCACTCAGGAACATTCAATGTCGTCTTGGTAAGCAACTGCAGTGTATATTTGACCTTGTGTTTTAGGTTATCGTCCTGCTGAAAGGTGAATTTATCTCCCAGTGTCTGTTGGAAAGAAGACTGAACCAGGTTTTCCTCTAGGATTTTGCCTGTGTTCAGCTCTATTCCGTTTATTTTTATCCCAAAAAAAACTCCCTAGTCCTTGCCGATGACAAGCATACCCATATCATGACGCAGCCACCACCATGCTTGAAAATATGAAAGTTGGTACTCAGTGATGTGTTGGATTTGCCCCCAAACATAAATCAAATTAATTTCTTTTTTTGCAGTTTTACTTCAGTGCCTTATTGCAAACAGGATGCATGTTTTGAAATATTCTTATTCTGTAAAGGTGTCCTTCTTTTCACTCTGTCATTTAGGATAGTACTGTGGAGTAACTACAATGTGGTTGATCCATCCTATCATAGCCATTAAACTTTAACTGTTTTAAAGTCACCATTGGCCTCATTGTGAAATCCCTGAGCAGTTTCCTTCCTCTCTGGCAACTGAGTTAGGAAGGACGCCTGTCTCTTTGTAGTGACTGGGTGTATTAATACACCATCCTAAGTGTAATTAATAACTTCACCGTGCTCAAAGGGGTATTCAATGTCTGCATTTCTTTTTACCCATCTACCAATAGGTGCCCTTTGCGAAGCATTGAAAAACCTCCCTGGTCTTTAAGGTTGAAACTGTGTTTTAAATTATCTGCTCAACTGAGGGACCTTACATATAATTGCATGTGTGGGTCCATGCAACTTATTATGTGACTTATTAATCAAATGTTTTACTCCTGAATGTATTTAGGCTTGCCATAACAAAGGGGTGGAATACTTATTGACTGAAGACATTTCAGTTTTTCGTTTTTAATTCATTTGTAAACATTTCTAAAAACATAATTCCACTTTGACATTATGGGGTATTGTGTGTAGGCCAGTGACACAAAATCTCAATCTAATCACATTTCTATTCAGGATGTAACACAATAAAATGTGGAAAAAGTCAAAGGGTGTGAATACTTTCTGAAGGCACTGTACATATACATACACTGACGAACACAAACACACAGGTGAGCGGCACTAAACAGCCAGGTGACCGAGTCTGTCTCTTTCTACACTCTTAGAAAAAAACTTTTTAGGTTCCATGTAGAACCTTTTACACAGTGGGTTCTACATTATATGTATGTATGTATGAAAATGTATGCACTAACTGTAAGTCGCTCTGGATAAGAGCGTCTGCTAAATGACTAAAATGTAAAAATGTAACCAAAAAGGGTTCTATCTGGAACCAAAATGGGTTCTCCTATGGGGACCCTTTTGGAACCCTTTATTATAATAATGATATAATAATAATAATAATAATAATAATAATAATAAGAGTGTAGCATTAGAGGAAGCCTTCCCTGCAAACAGAAACAGTGCATTGGAGGCAGGCTCATCATTGATCACCCCACCCCGACATAAATACACAGACACACACACAGGCGATGTGGAAGGAGGAAGGAGAAGAGACATACTTTTTTGTCATCTCGGTGGCCAGCAGCTGGCTGAGTGTCCATGCTGTGGTTGTCAGCGGTAGGCCTGGCGCTCCCCTCTGTCTGGCCGTCCTCCAGCTTGCTCTGCTGATGGGCACCCGACTGTTGAGGGGAGGAGGGGAAGGGGGAGGGGAGGTCCTCCACTGCTTTCTGTATGCCACTCTGGACGTCCATCTTGCCCTGCAGTGTCATCCCATGGAGCGAGAGAGAAGGGAGGAGGGGGAGAGAGAACCAAAGAGCGAGTAAGGGAAGAGAAATAGGATATACACATTCACAGAGCTGACGCACTAGTATACACACATACAGTCACACACATGCAAGCACATGTGCACATACAGTACCAGTCAAAAGTTTGGACACACCTACTCAATTCAAGGGTTTTTCTTTATTTTTTACTATTTTCTACATTGTAGAATAATAGTGAAGACATCAAAACTATGAAGTAACACATATGGAATCATGTAGTAACCAAAAAAAAGTGTTAAACAAATCAAAATATATTTGAGATTTGAGATTCTTCAAAGTAGCCACCCTTTGCCTTGACAGCTTTGCACACTCTTGGCATTCTCTCAACCAGCTTCATGAGGAATGCTTTTCCAACAGTCTTGAAGGAGTTCCCACATTTGCTGAGCAGTTGTTGGCTGCATTTCCTTCACTCTGCGGTCCAACTCATCCCAAACCATCTCAATTGGGTTGAGGTCGGGTGATTGTGGAGGCCAGGTCATCTGATGCAGCACTCCATCATCACTCTCCTTCTTGGTCAAATAGCCCTTACACAGCCTGGAGGTGTGTTTTGGGTCATTGTCCTGTTGAAAAACAAATGATAGTCCCACTAAGCACAAACCAGATGGGATGGCGTATCGCTACAGAATGCTGTGGTAGCCATGGTTAAGTGTGCCTTGAATTCTAAATAAATCACTGACAGTGTCACCAGCAAAGCACCCCCACACCATCACACCTCCTCTTCCGTGCTTCACAGTTGTAACCACACATGCAGAGATCATCCATTCACCTACTCTGCGGCGGTTGGAACCAGAAATCTCAAATTTGGACTCAGCAGACCAAAGGATCGGTCTAATGTCCATTGCTCATGTTTCTTGGCCCAAGCAAGTCTCTTCTTCTTATTGGTGTCCTTTAGTAGTGGTTTCTTTGCAGCAATTCGACCATGAAGGCCTGATTCACGCAGTCTCCTCTGAACAGTTGATGTTGAGATGTGAAACCACACACTATTGCAGAGACTTTGATATTACTGGCCGCAAATTATATGGTGAAAATAATGTGTGGGGAGGCAGAGGCACAGAAACTCACATCAATACCTTGGTCAGATAAAACTGTTAAACAAAGTTTTTGCTCTCCAAATGGACGTTAGCTGTGAGGGCCGAGATGCCCATGAATTGACTTTTGTTCGCTATACATGTCGGGGGATGCTATTCACAAGGACATATTGTTCTGTCTCACGATTCCAGAGCATGAAACCGTACAGGTGTTGTTCAGTGTGTTGTGTGGCTATATTGACAAAAAACAGATTCCATGGGATCGAATGGTGGGCTTTGTACAGATGGGGCTCCATCTATGGAGGGACGGTGGGCAGGCCTCTGCACTCTAGTTATGAATGTGTCTCCCTCTGCCATTTGGACGCATTGTATGATACACAGAGAGCAACTGGCGGCAAAAGAGCTGAGCACAGAACTAGGAGATATACTGCAGCAGGTAACTTCGATTGTAAACTACATCAAACCACATCCACAGCACGTACGCCTGTTCGCAAAATTATGTGGCGATATGGGATCAGAGCATGACAATGTTCTATTTCATACCGAGGCTTGGTGGTTATCGAGGAAATGTGTTGGAAAGATTTTTCGCATTGAGAGGGGAACCATTTACAATTGATGTAGAAAAACCAGACTTTGTTGACTTTGTGTAATTATAAGAAAATTGTGTATTTTTGCCTATTTAACAGACATATTTGGGAAACTGAACGCAGACATGCAGGGGAAATAAAAAAACATTCTACAGACGAGTGACCTAATCAGTGGATTCAGAGGAAATAATTCTTATTGGAGAATCTTTCAAAAGAGAACCATGCCCCCTTCCCTCACCTGTGCATGTTTCTAACAGAAAACAGCATCAGTAAGTGTCCCACATGAGTGATAACTGCTCACCTCCAACGCTTGGAAGAGCACTTTGGGACCTACTTCCCAATCCATTTGACTGTGATCCTGGCTCAGTTGACATGACGATAAGTGAAATCAAACAGCTGATCGAGCTGTCATGTGACCGAATGCATTCACAGGTCACTATGGAAGAGTTTTGGTTGCTGACTCAAAGGGAATAAAATACCCTGCCGTCTCCCTCTGAGCATTAATTCCGCGTTCAAAACAACAGGGAACTGGGAACTGGGAACTTGGAAATCTCCAACTTCCGACTTCAGTGCATTCAAGACAACTGAAAACTCAGATAAAAACGAGATCTGACTGGGAAAAATCATTTTGAATGGTCATCTAACTCGGAATTCCAACTCAGGAACTCGAGAGCTCTGACTTTCTGACCTGAAGATCACTGATGTCCTGATTTGACCTCGCATTTTTCAGAGTTCCCAGTTATTTTGAAAGCACCATAAAACTCATGGTACCCTTCGCCAGCTCTTATCTGTGTGAAGCTGGATTCAGAGATGAGGTGCGCACTGTCGACCACACCCCCTGACTTTGAGAAGCTCTGACATGACACGCATCAAGCACACCAATCTCATTAGTTGTGGTGAGATAAGATACATTATGTCAGACTAATTTTCAATTGACTTTCTTAGCCCCACATTAAAACTATGTGACTGTGAGTTGAGAAGACAATCAGAAATACTGTTAGAATGTTTTTCTATTGACTGCCATAGCCCCAAATAAAAAAGTAAACATTGGCTGTTAATTACATAATTATTTTCACATGGTTGGGGTCGCAAGAATTTTCAAATATCAAAATGGGGTTGTGGGCCAAAATAGTTTGGGAAACCCTGATGTAATAATACCCAAATGCTGGTGAATGTTCCATATGCTGGGTCGTTCCATATTATTTCAATCACTATCTGGAAGTGACTTTTTGGATCTGAATGCCTAAACATTAAGGAGATAAAACGTGCTCAAAGATGATCCATTTTGCATGCCCCACGCTACCATGAGACATCCATGTCTTCATCACTGAAAAATATAACCTGTTGAGTTTTATATCATTTGAAAGCTTACAAAAACAGGGTTGTCGAACTGTTTTATGATTTATTGAGAAAAAAAGTTGAAATAAAAATGACATTTTTTTATCTTTAACATCAATTATCTAAAAACACAAACTCTGATTTTTTACATGTTCATATATGTTGTAGCTTCGACCCTATTTTACGTCTGAGGAATTTGTGTTGTGCCTGCCATCGATTGAGACACAGCATACTCTTGAATACAGGGTGGGTGTCATATTTTAGCTGATAAATGTACTAAAATGTGAATAAAGTTGACATTTCAAATAGTACCACAAAGATGGTTGGACGTCCACACATCAGAGAATGTTGACTTGAGTGGGAATATCCATTGTTATACATTTTTGTCAATCTTCTTTAGGAAACCTATTGAAATCATAGAAATATAGATAATAGACATTCCCATTTAAGTTGACCTTTGACGGTGGGTGGGCCAGCGACTATCTTTCTGGTAGTAATTGGAAGTTAAAAGGTGCACCATGTAGAAATCGCTCCGCCATTTCCTGGTTGCTACAATTCAAATAGATAGCCTAATTTCAGTTTATATGTGACAAAACAAGCAAGTATAGTGTACAGTCGTGGTCAAAAGTTGAGAATAATAAATAAATCATTTAGCAGACGCTCTTATCCAGAGCGACTTACAGGAGCAATTAGGGTTAAGTGCCTTGCTCAAGGTCACATCGACAGATTTTTCACCTAGTCAGCTCGGGGATTAGAACCAGCGACCTTTCGGTTACTGGCACAACGCTCTTAACCACTAAGCTACCTGCCACCCTGAGGAAAAAATGCAATATGTTGAATGTACTTGCACTCTACACTCTTAAAAAAAAGGGTTCAAAAAGGATTCTTCAGCTGTCCCCATAGGATAACCATTTTTGGTTCCAGTGAGAACACTTTTTGGTTCCACGTAGAACCCTTTTTGGTTCCATGTAAAAGTAAAACCCTCTGTGGAAAGGGTCCTACATGGAACCTAAAAGGGTTCTACCTGGATCCAAAAAGGGGTTTTCAAAGGGTTCTCCTATGGGGACAGCCGAATAACCATTTTAGGTTCTAGATAGCACCCTTTTTTCTAAGAGTGTATTGTATAGATTAATCCATAACATTGTCTCACTGTCAAATACAGTATGTCATGCACAGTATTTCACTAGGATCACAGAACGTGAACATTTGTACTTAATGTAGAACACTTCTACCTAAAGTTGAAATCCTTTGACAATGAATGTGAAATAAATTCTAAGAATGTCATGACTGTCTCATGTAAGGATTGTTGTACAGTTGTGGTCAAAAGTTTTGAGAATGACACAAGCATTGGTCTTCACAAAGTTCGCTGCTTCAGTGTTATGAGATATTTTTGTCAGATGTTACTATGGTATACTGAAGTATAATTACAAGCATTCCATAAGTGTCAAAGGCTTTTATTGACAATTACATTTAGTTTATGCAGAGTCAATATTTGCAGTGTTGACCCTTCTTTTTCAAGACCTCTGCAATCCACCCTGGCATGCTGTCAATTAACTTCTGGGACACATCCTGACTGATGGCAGCCCATTCTTGCATAATCAATGCTTGGAGGTTTTTGTTTGTCCACCCGCCTCTTGAAGATTGACCACAAGTTCTCAATGGGATTAAGGTCTGGGGAGTTTCCTGGCCATGGACCCAAAATGTTGATGTTTTGTTCCCCGAGCCACTTAGTTATCACTTTTGCCTTATGGCAAGGTGCTTCATCATGCTGGAAAAGGCATTGGTCGTCACCAAACTGTTCTTGGATGGTTGGGAGAAGTTGCTCTCGGAGGATGTGTTGGTACCATTCTTTATTCATGGCTGTGTTCTTAGGCAAAATTGTGAGTGAGCCCACTCCCTTGGCTGAGAAGCAACCCCACACATGAATGGACTCAAGATGCTTTACAGTTGGCTTGACACAGGACTGATGGTAGCGTTCAACTTGTATTCTCCGGACAAGGTGTTTTCCGGATGCCCCAAACAATCGGAAAGGGGATTCATCAGAGAAAATGACTTTCTCAAAACCTTTGACCACGACTGTAGAGAATCATTGTACCATTCAAACCGCTGTGAAATATATTTTCCATAGCTAAAAATATTGTATTCTCAGCTGTTTGAAGCTGGTGTACAAAACCGAATGTAAGCAAAAAACGAAAAACGTAAAATTGGGAAGCATAGAAATAGTGCACATAGAACAGATATACCGCTTCTTATACTTGCTTTCAATGAGAATGATAGATCAATAAAAGTCACATTTCAATGTGAATTTGGTCGGGCCTTCCAAAAAGTTACATATTGCAGCTTTAAAGTTTCAATTCAATTTAAATATCAATAGGGTACTAGCATGGGTCTGAAGGGATAGGTCCATTCTATGAATTATATTTATATGATTTAATTGACGCCCAGCCTGTATTCAGAAGTATGCTGTGTCTCAACCTATGACAGACACAACATAAACACTTCAGATTATGTAAAATATGGTCTAAACTATAACATTTGTGAAAATGAGAAAAATCAGCATTTATGCGTTTTTAGATCATTGATGTTAATGCTTAAAAAATACAATTAAAAACTATTTTCACGAAATCATAGAATGTGTTTGTAAGCTTTAAAATGATATCAAACTCAACAGTTTATCTTTTCATTGATGAAGACATAAACGTCTCATGGTAGGGTGGGGTATACAAAATGTGTCAACTTTGAGTACCTCTATCTCCTGAATGTTTTGGCATTCAGGATCAAAGTCACTTTCTGACCACGTCCACCATGGGCAAACGTATGAAAGGTTTCATTCAAATCAAAATGGGTGTAGTCAGAAAGTGATTGAAATCATATGGAATGACCCTGCTGTCTTATCTCAAGTCGGAGGACATTGTCGATGACAAACAACCTCTTGAAAAAAATTATGGGGTAAGTTGGTTTGTAAAGCCTAGATTGCAGGTATATCAACTGCCTTTTTGTCCCACGTTGTGAGCTTTACAGGTGTCAATACTTCTTCACGTGATAAAACACAAATTCTATCTAAATCGGTCGTAGTTACACCTGATAAGCTAGAAGGGATATCACATTAACTTTGTTTATTTAACCTAGGGTGCAATAAAACTAGGCTATAACCCAAACAATAGTCTACCAGACCCTGTAGCATTTTCGCGCATTATGTTGAAATGACTGCCCGAGACGTGTGACCGAGAAAACAAGGCACATTGACAAATACAGGGTTAATTGTCCATTAGAAATCTAGCCTTGTTGTCCTTTTGACATAATTAAATTAAACAAACGTACTTGTATGTAGGCCTATGTATGCATAGAGAGAACATGCAATTTGCTTAGACCATTCCCTATAGAAATTAGGATCATTTCATTAAACGGCATCAGACAAGGTACCCTATCGTGTTTCTCTATTCTCTATTTGAGGAAGGTTATTCGAGGATATACTTAACAGCTCTAGGCCAATCTGAGTAGACTAAAAGGTAATAACGAAAATGCACATTTAGCCTAACTCTCTTCCTACCGGTTGACACAATGTCCGTATGTTGTGCCTGTACCTAGACTAGTAGGCTAGTGAGGATACAATGTTTCAACGGCTAAACGTTTTGAACGTTGCTATCTAATAGAAACAAGTCGCTAGAACACCGAAATACCTCTGTCACCAGCGCTCCTGGTTATGTCAGTAGCTGCATTTCAAATGGAGAGGAAGATGCGGTAATGTAACTTGCTTTACATCTCTGTTGCTTTGACGCAGAAAACCACAATCGTCGGGGACAAAATAATAAGTATAAGGTTAATTAAGTAGAGGTGAGTATAAAAACTAAATGTAGGAGAGGCTGCGGTTCGGTTCGCTACTGACGGCACGGTGTAGCCACACAAACTACCGATTTAATGTAAAGGCGTGTCCTTGCGCGCTGTCACAAATCCTCCTCCGCCTTGCGGTTCGTCCGAGCTCTTATGTGGGTGATGAGAGGTCACCAACAAGAGTAAAACTGTCAAGGGAAGAGGATGGAAGAATGTGATTCTTGACATGTGGTGTTACTTTTTGTTGCGTAAAATATGGTCACAAAAGTCACAGTCAAGGAATTCACAATTCAGTCTTGCAGCAACACGTACAGTAAGATCTACATTTTACATTTACATTTTAGTAATTTAGCAGACGCTCTTATCCAGAGCGACTTACAGTTAGTGAATGCATACATTTTCATACTGAAGGCCTACTTTCATCTAGGCCTACTTCAGCATTGTGTTCAGATTATTATGTAAGTATTGTAGGCTCACGAAGACCAAATTGTTGACAGCAATGGGTCTTCAAACACAAAATTTCAACTTCTTCAGATTATTGGGTTCAGAAATTATTTTTAGCTTTTTATCAATATTAATGCATGCAATCACCATGATCAGAATGTGTGATCATTGAAAATGCATGAGTATAACCTGTTACCATTCTATCATGTTATTACTTTATTCTGTGCTGTAATAACTGCTACCAAAATGTTTTATATTTGTGTAAGGTGCAAGCTATAACCACAAGGTGGCAACACACACTTTTATAATGGACTCAAAGTAAAGCAACTACAAACATTCATAAAGTAATTTCCCCAATTGTCATTTGTTTTCTGCTTACAGTAAGCATTGCTAATTGCCCAGAGCTGTTTTTTTTTTGAGAGCTGGCATAAATTAAAATAATTTTGCAATATCCGCACATGCTGTTGCAACAACATACTTTTATTATTGGTATTAAATCAATTTAATTAGCTGGGAAATGTACTTACTTTGCAAGGAGACGACAGAGAGGAGAAAGATCTCAGAGGAGGGAAGTAAATGTCTGAAAACATTTTAATTATGTGCTCTCACCATGGGATGAGCTGTTGGGGGGAGGGGACTCAGACCAAGACTCTCATCTGTTCACACAGGCTGTGGCTGAGGAGTCACATGGGAGTTGTCCATGGATGCATCCCAAATGGCAGCCTACTCCCTATATAGTGCACTGCTTTTGATGAGAGCCCATAGACATGGCACCCTGTACCCAATATCGTGCACTACTTTGGACTAACATTTGGGAGCCATTTGGGACACTGCCCATGCCTGTATCTACTCAGGGGCCATTCATACTGATGCATCATCCAAACAGAATGGAACCCACCCAAACGAACAACTGCTCCGACATTTGGGCCTTCGTCTGTGTTAATGGCAGCCATCGCCAAGTAGACAGGCTCTGTGTGGAATTGAAGATCTGTGGCGGTCTGCTGTAAGTAACTGTACGCAGGCCCATTGGGCTGGGCTTGGTTTAAACCAGCAGGGACACAGACATGGACATGTCACCCCCCTATCCATCCGGTGCAGACAGATGTTTTCTGGGCATTGTTGTTCTGCCCCATTGGTAATTGTTTTCTTTCAGGAGCGGCCAAGGGCTGAGGTGCCAGGGAGTGCCTGAGGATGCAGGCAGGGATGGATATGTGCGGTTGGCAGATCCACGCGGCTGAGCGTCCAGCATTCCCCCTTCCATCCAGCATCTCCATGTGGTTTGAATAAACGACAGACAATGGGAAAACAATGATTTAGTAAGCAGAGGAGAGACCTAAGAAGCTGAGGGTAGAGTCTGACTCACAACATATCCACTATTTTTAAGATAATGGTCTAATTATGCTAGCAAATGAGCCACAGACATAATGCACTCTCCATTTATGACTGAGTTACGGTCTTTTAAAGGGTATTTATTCATCATGACATATGTGCTGTAAGTTTGTATTTGTTTGCATGGTTATAGTAACAACTTCACTGTGCAGTGCAGTACTCTACTGCTTTAGCCCACAGAGCTCTGGTCTGGTCTTAGCAGACACTTATCAGACAGTTGGCCTCCAACTGGTCCTGTCATAGTCATCAGAAGCCGCTGGATCCATGTTGAAAATGGATCCAATTAACACATACTGAGTGACCAAGGCCCTATTATCAGGCAATTATCCAGTCTTTGGTAAGAGGACACTGTTTGACAGCCAGTAAGGCCCTGAATGTAAGCCACTAGAGGGCACTTGCACACTTCTTCTTGCAAGCTCGGCCCCTTACAGAACACAGGCTATGGCCTGTGTAATCGCTGATTATAAATGACTGGATAGGTGAAAGCAATGTGAAAGAGCCCTCGCTTTCACCTTTCCAATCACGTAAGATCGGTAATTACTTAAAGGAAGGGAGGAATGAAGAATGCCTTTCAAATGTATTCAAACAGGGCCTATACATCTGAAACAGACCCCTCACTGTGGGTTTCCAGTAGGCCTACGTTTTATGCAGAACATGCATAATGTTCACATCATACATGTCCATCTACTGTAGGCCAATAATCAGTTTCAATAATAATAATTGTAGTGGCTAACCTAGTCACAAGTTTCCGATAGCCACTTAGTCCATCTAGACATCCACATTGCCTCCCCCAATTTCAAATGCTCCGGCTTGGGCTAGGCCAGGGGTCCCCAATTACATTCAGCCGTGGGCTGATTTTTCCTTGCGCGGATGGTCAGGGGACAGGAACATATAGTTATAAATAATTTGTACACTGCAAATTGACCACAAGAATCCCAAACAGATATAGTATTTGAGAAAAACAGAATAATTTCAAACCTTGATTACATTAAAAACGTCAATAATCATTGCTTGCGATACGGCTTTCGAAACGTATGGCCCTCATCTTTCATCAGCGAGAAATAATTCTTAAAATAAAAAAAGATACACTGACTTCAGCATTTTTGCATAGATCCTCCATCCAATGAAACTACATTTCCGCTACACTTCCCGAGTTACGCTTATACACGTGTTCGGCGCATCCTAGATAGCTAATTAGCACAGGTGGTCGCCTCTTGTCTTCCGCCTGTAAACAAGCACTGTAACATGGAGATATGGCCATGTGGGAACACTAACCCTAACAAAGGTGTATCAATTTAACCTTTTGTTTTTTGAAAATAATTTCTTGCTTATATGAAAGATAAGGTCCTTATGCTTCCAATACTATCCCGCAGCTGTTTGAAGCTGGTGTACAAAACTGAATGTAAAGCAAAAACAAAACTTAAAAATTGGAACAGATCTACCGCTTCTTATACTTGCTTTCAATGAAAATGATAGCTCTATAATTTGGTCGGGCCTCCCTAAAAAGTTACATATTGCAGCTTTAAAGTTTCAATTCAATTTAAATATCAATAGGGTACCAGCATAGGTCCATTCTATTAATTATATTTATATGATTTAAATGACACGTGTTAGTGTTCAGATTGAGCATCAGGGATCTTAACAAAACTCCCCCGTACAGAAGACGCCTTTGTCCAATGACTCTTATGTGAAATGTAATGGAATTGAGAGTCATGATCAAGGGCTACGAACACATACAGTATTTTTTTGTTAAGAAAACTTGGGGGACAAATAAAATCCCAACAACCACATAAGTAGGCCAAAATGGCTCCTACAACAATGCTTTGTTGTCTTGTATAATACTATTAGAATGTCTTTGTTTGTAATGATTTCATTGATACAGTATACTAATGGACATAATTTAGAGTATTACTAAAGGAACTCAATTTGTTATATCTGATCTGCTGTATCTGTCAGCCCATGCTAAGATTTTATTTATTTTTATCCAGGAAAAGACACTTGAGGTTAGAAACCTCTTTTGTGAGGGGGACCTGGCAAAGATAGTTAAGACGGACACAGTGGAGCCAAGGTTGATGTACAAGCCACGTGGTTGTTCTCGTCCCTCCACTAGAGAGTGCCAACTCAACACACAGAGCCTTGGCTGTAGCCAGGCTGTCCTCATTTCAATGCCTGCCACACTTCTGTCAAGTTTGCCTTAAAAGCCATGAAGAATGGCAGATGCAAGGTGCGGGGCTTTAGCCAAAGAGTGTTGTGAGGATCATGACCATACAAGATGCACACAAAAGGCCTGGAACATACAATCAGTCATCAGAAGGCTATTAAAATGTTGTGCAATGGGTTTCAATAATCTGTATCTAAGTGCTTTAGTATTAACACAATACTGTGTAGAGATGTAAAAATGTCAACCGAACAGGCATGTGACAAAATCCAGATTACCTCAACAAACCCACCTCTTGCCCTCTGTGTCTCTTTCCCTGGAATCCATTTTATATTAGAACATACACAGCATCTGTGGAAATGTTGTTCAGAGACGTTGGTTGTAGCAGCGTTGTGCGTCTGACTGTCAGTCCCTAGCTCAACTGTACCGCTACCACCTGACAGAGCGTGAGGCAGCAAGGCCCCAGCCGTGAGGCCATGGAGCCCGGTTGGAGGGCAGCCCTGTGAAGCTGCTGCAGTTAACAGTAGCACGTCTCACATGTACGCTAACACTACGCTACCTGGCAGGCTGGCTGATAAACAACAGCCAAGCCTGATTATGGAGTAGCACCTCAGGCCCACATTTCTTGCAGGTTGACATTTATTGCCATGAATCTTGCCCTGGAGGCAGAGCTGAGCGATTTCCGCTAGATGTATCGTAAAAATTCATGAAAACTTTTTGGTCTTAATTTAAGGTTGGGCATTGGTGTTAGCAGTGTGGCACAGGTTACATTTAAAATCAGATTGGATTACTTTGTGGCTGTGCCCCCTCATGAAATTAATATATATATATTTTACATTTTAGTCATTTAGCAGACGCTCTTATCCAGAGCAACTTACAGTTAGTGTATTAATCTTAAGATAACTAGGTGGGACAACCACATATCAGAGGGGGGAAGAGGTAGAAGGTAGGGAGAGGCAGTTCCTCTTGCTGCTCTGTAGGCAAGCACCATGGTATTGTAGTGGATGGGAGCTTCGACTCGAAGCCAGTGGAGTGTGCGGAGGAGCGGGGTGACATGGGAAGGTTGAAGTTCCTTGTCATCTGCATAGCAATGATAGGAGAGACTATGTTAGGATATGACAGAGCGGAGTGACTTGGTGTATAGAGAGAAGAGGAGAGGGTCTAGAACCGAGCCCTGAGGGACAACAGTAGTGAGAGTACGTGGTGCAGGCACAGATCCTCTCCACGTCACCTGGTAGGAGCGGCCTGCCCGGTAGGAGGCAATCCAAGAGTGTGCAGAGCCTGAGACGCCCTGAGAGGGTGGGGACGATCTGATGGGTTATGGTGTCGAAGGCAGGGGATAGATCTAGGAGGATAAGAACAGAAGAGTAAGAGTCAGCTTTGAGAGCCTCCGTGACACAGAGAAGAGCAGTCTCGGTTGAGTGACCTGTCTTGAAGCCTGACTGGTTAGGGTCAAGAAGATCGTTCTGAGAGAGATAATGAGAGTTGGAAGTTGAAGTGTTTTGGAAAGAAAAGGGATACAGGTCTATAGTTTTTAATGTCAGATGAGTCAAGTGTTGGTTTCTTGAGGACTGGAGCGACTCGGGCCATTTTGACGTCAGAAGTTCCGCGTGGCTCAGTTGGTAGAGCATGGCACTTGCAACGCCAGGGTTGTGGGTTCAATTCCCACGGGGGACCAGTACAATAGGAAAATGTATGCACTCACCACTCTTTGTCAACCACTGAAAAGAAGGTTGACGACATCGCTCAGGATAAGAGCATCTGCTAAATGACTCAAATGTAGAGGGGACGCGAATAAGGAGCGGATGTCATCAACCTTCTTTTCAGTGGTTGACAAAGTCATCCACAGAGAGGGAGGAGGAGGAAAATCGTTTCCTAGGGTTAGAGGCAGAAGCTGGAAATTTAGAGTGATAGAAAGTGGTTTTAGCAGCAGATAGAGGAAGATAAGGTAGAGAGGAGGGAGCTAAAGGATGATAGGTCCTCAGGAAGTTTAGTTTTCCTCAATATTTGCTCAGATGCCCGCAGCCCTGTTTTGTAAGCTCGCAATGAGTCACAGAGCAGGAGGGGAGGGCCGAGCCGGCCGGGAGGAAAGGGGACAGTGCGAGTCATAAGATGTGGAAAGGGAGGAGAATAGGGTCAAAGCGGCAGAATCAGGAGATAGGAGGGAGAAGGATTTAGCAGAAGGGAGTGATGATAGGATAGAAGAGGACAGAGTAATGGGAGAGAGAGAGAGTGAAGATTGCGACGGTGCATGACCATCTGGGTAGGGGCTGAGTGGCTAGGGTTGGAGGAAAGGGAGACAGAAAACTAAACAAAGTAGTGTTCAGAGACCTGGAGGGGGGTTGCAGTGAGATTAGTAGGTGAACAGCCTCTAGTAAAGTTGAGGTCTGTCTTGTAAGTTGGAGGGGATTGGGAAAGGGTGAGGTCAAAAGCAGCAAGGAGGGGAAAGAGAGTCGGAAAGAAATTAATCAGAGGCAGACGTCGGGAGGTTGGAGTCGCCAAGTACGAAGAGCGGTGCGCAATCGTCAGGAAGTGATATTATCAAGGTGTCAAGCTCATTGAGGTACTTTCCAAGGGCACCTGGTGGGCGATAGATGACAACAATGTTAAGCTTGAGTGGACAAGTGACAGTGGACTTCAAATGAGGACTTCAAATGGGGAGATTGACAGGTTAGAGAGGGAGAAAATCTCCAGTTAGGAGAAATGAGTAGCCACCACCGCGACGAACAGATGCTCTTGGACTACAAGACTAAACATAGTCAGATGAAGAGAGCAGCTAGAGTAGCAGTGTTCACTGGGTTGATCCAGGTTTCTGTCAGGGCCAAAAAGTCAAGGGACTGAAGGGCAGCATAGGCTGAGATGAACTCAACGATCTTGACCGCAGATCGGCAGTTCCAAACGCTGTCAGAGACCAGAATTCCATATGGGTTGTGCGCGCAGGGTACACTAAATTAGAACGTTTGCAACCAAGGCCTACAGGGAGAGGAGCGACAAGGGATAGAAAACACGTGCATAGTTGCCAAAGCTACAAAATAGCAAAATGAGATTAGAAAATAACTAGGTAAAATACTCAATTGAGAGAGTTGTGTGGAGCCTTCCTCTCTTTCATTCCTCGAAGACTGAAGCAGAACAACTTGGCGGAACAGTCTTAGTTTTGCCGACGAGACTGACACGACCGCCGCTTACACAGCTGCCGCTGAGAAACCAGGAGAGACTGAAGTACTAACACTAATTGCTAATTGCCTAGTAGAGGTGAAGAACGCACCTCCCTGGACTAATTGCTGATTGCCTTGGAAAGAAGAAACCACTCCCCCTCCAATAGAACAACTGATTACCAAAATAAGTCACAAATTGCCCTGCCCCTGAATCCTGGTTGATGTGTCAACAACTATCTGCAAGTTATGAGCAGTCAGCAGTTCACACACCAAGTAGGCTCCTGGGAAGACATCACTTAAAGTAGATGGCTCTAGCTAGCAAAAACACAGTACTAGACAACAACAGATAAAGACAAAAATTATACTTATCACTTATGGAGATATCAGGAGTCCTCTAGCTATAGAAGGAAGCACTAGTAACTATGTAGAGACTTGTAGGGATTGTGTAGTGAATGTGTAGTTTATGCAATACTCAAGTTTTGTAGTGTTCAGGAGGAAAACAGTAGTGTTTCCAGTAGTAATTAGGTAGAGATTTTTACTACTTGATGTTGGTAGTAAATACAGTGCCTTAAGAAAGTAGTCATACCCCTTTACTTATTTAGCATTTTGATGTGTTACAGTCTGAATTCAAAATGGATTACATATATTTATTTTCTCATCCATCTACACACAATACCCCATAGTGACAAAGTGAAAACATGTTTTTAGAAATGTCTGCAATTTTATTTAAAATGAAATACAGAAATATCTCATTCACATATGTTTTCACACCCCTGAGTCAATACTTTGTAGAAGCACCTTTGGCGGCGATTATTGCTTTGAGTCGTCTTGGGTATGTCTGTATCAGCTTTGCACATCTGGATTTGGGGATTTTCTCCCATTCTTCCTTGCAGATTTTCTCAAGCTCTGTTAAGTTTGATGGAGAGCGGCGGTGAACAGCAATCTTCAAGTCTTCCACAGATTTTCAATGGGATTCAAGTCTGGGCCATTCCAACATTGCTTTGGCTGTATGCTTGGGGTTATTATCTTGTTGGAACGTAAATCTTCCGCCCAGTCTAAAGTCGATTGCACTCTGAAGCAGGTTCTTATCAAGGATTTACCTGTATTTGGCTCCATTCATTGTTCCCTCTATCCTTACCAGTCTCCCAGTCCCTGCCGCTGAAAAGCATCCACATAACATGATGCTGCCACCACCATGCTTCACGGTAGGGATGGTGTTAGACTGGTTATGAGCTGTGCCTGGTTTTCTCCAGATATAGCACTTTGCAAAGAGGCCAAAGAGTTCAATTTCTGTCTTATCAGAATCTTTTGCCTTATGCTCTCAGAGTCTTTCACGTGCCTTTTTGCAAACTCCAGGCGAGCTGTCATGTGCCTTTTTCTCAGGAGTGACTTCCGTCTGGCCACTCTCCCATAAATCCCAGTGCTGTAGAGACTGTTGTCCTTCTGGCAGGTTCTCCCATCTCAGCCAAGGAATTCTGTAGTTCTGTCAGAGTGGTCATTGGGTTCTTGGTCACCTCCCTGACCAAGGTCCTTCTTGCCCGGTTGCTCAGTTTGGTCGGCCGGACAGCTCTAGGCAGAGTCTGGGCAGTTCCATATTTTTTCAATTTCCCAATTATGTGCTCTTGGAAACTTTCAACACTCTAGAAATTGTTTTATACCCTTCCCCAGATATATGTCTCATCACAATTCTATTTCAGAGATCTACGGACAGTTCATTGGACTTCATGGTATAGTTTCTGCTCTGACATGCACTGTCAACTGTGGGACCTTATATAGACAGGTGTGTTTCTTTCTAAATCATGTCCAAATTGAATTGCCACCGTTGGACTCCAATCAAATTGTAGTGACATCTGAAGGATGATCAAAGGAAATTGGATTAATCTGAGCTCAATTTGGAGTGTCATAGCAAAGGGATGTGAATACTTACAGTAAGCTCCAAAAGTATTGGGACAGTGACAATTTTGTTGTTGTTTTGGCTCTGTACAGCACTTCGGATTGGAAATGATACTATGAGGTTAAAGTGCAGACAGTGAGCTTTAATTTGAGGGTATTTCCATCCATTACGGGTGAACCTTTTAGGAATTACAGCACTTTTTGTACATAGTCCCCCCATTTTAGATAGTCCTGAATAAATTGTGAATAATGATGAGTGAGAAAGTTACAGACGCACAAATATCATACCCCCAAGACCTAACGTCTCACCATTACAATGACAGGGGAGGTTAGCGTTTTTTTGGGGGGGTGGGGGATGATATTTGTGCATCTGTAACTTTGCTTTTTTGCCCTTCCGCGTCACTTTATACACAGAAGATCTCCGCTAAACACAAAATCAAGATGTTTATCTGTCTTTCTGTGACCGCTGATAACTTCAGAAAGAATGTGACAGTGACTATAAATACAAAGTTGCCCATTTCTTTGCATAGCAAGTGAAGGATATAAAGACGTTTCAAATGAACACCGAGATCACTGTATTAAAAGATAAATACAGTATAGGCTACATAGACCTATATATTTGAATGATATTGAAATCAATTTCATGTTGATTCAATTGAGTTTTATTTAGCTATTTGTACATGACTGTCTTACGTTTTTGTCTCTATATAGCCTATTTCATGATGTGCCAAATCTTGAATTAGTGTGTTATTATAGGATAAGCATTATTTGTAGCCATAGGTGATAATATCTCTCTAGGAGATGATCCGTTGTCAGTATTGTGGAATAATTATAATGTTAAGGTAAGATTGGAAAGGGAGAACGCTGATCCAAGAGCAGTGCTTCCTTTCTTTCGATCCTATCAGTATCGACACATGCCTCAACAACGCACTTAGCGAAAGTTCCATCGCTATCGGGGAACCGGGCCCAGGTCATGTGCATACAAAAATATTGGATATAATGCTAAACATTATATGCAGACATGTGTGTGTGTGAGCGTGCATGCGTGCGTGCGTGTGTGTGCATGGAGATACTGTGCCTGATCACCGGTAGTGAGTCATACCTGTCAGAGCCATCTTATCCACAGCTCTGTTGTAGCCATGGTGACTCAGACCCCATCAACCCCCAGATCACTGGGACAGGCAAAGTTCAGATCAAACACTTACTAAATGTTCCACACCATCTCCAAAATACATCTGTTGCTGCATTAGAGAAACCAACCCTGAGTCTTACTGTATGACAGAGGCTAAAAGTCATAGTCACAAATCAATCTTAGTCAATAGATGATCAGGTTAATGGAAAATGGAAGGATTGGATTGGATCTCTTTTGAAATGTCCATTGATATGTTGATGAAATCAATGTAACAGTAGCTGCAGTCTTTAAGTAATAGAGCACATTGCAGTAATTTAAAGTACATTGTAGTAATTTGCATTTCATTTCGACAAGACACGGTACAGAAGCACAATGTGTTCCATGAGATGTGGCACTGCTCAAAATAATGAGCTGACACAACGTTTGTCAATCTGGATGTGTGTGTGTGTGTTAGCTGTAGAGAGTGCATAGTATGAATGTGGCAAATCTTTTTTTTAAAGGCTTTGTGGGGTGTGAATTCTAGAAGAATAACTGCGTAATTAGCTTTACTGTGAATATCTCATTTTATCTAAAAATACAACCTCCCATCACTGCTGTTAATCGTATTTATTTGATTTTTTTATAATGTATTATCAAAATGCGTAATTAAAATAGAACATTTTAATTCCTGTTATTTTCTATACATCTATTTATTCACGTTTCAACATTGTATTTTCTTAAACAATCAATCAATACATTTCTATAAAAAAAATCCTCACCACAAAATCAGATATAAAAAATATAGATACAGATATATTACAATAATTTGGTAGAACATTTCACTTCATTGCAATAAAGTAGTTCAAAGGAAGGAAAGGAAATCCAATATGCAGTCTGCATCAATTATAACATGATTGTGACAATTATTGCAGCTTCATCCATGAGCTGGTCAGACTTGGTCAGAACTGACATTGGGCTTATAAACAACGAAATATTGAGCCATAGTTTGATGATTCGGTATTACAAAGTGTGTTAAATACAGTAATACAATTGACCTTGTGTGTGCGCGTGCGTATGTGGTGCGTGTATGTGTATACGCGTGTACGCGCGTGTGTTGTCTCCAAACCCGGGTTGAATCATTAGGAGGTGATTCTCACTAACAAGGTCTTAGGAGCTGTCAGGAGAGATTCACAAGCAGGTTTCTCCACGATGAGGAGAAGTGTGACAAGTCTTATCAGGGTCTTTGCTGTTGCCGGGTGTGTTTTTAAAACAGCCCTCTTTATTTGGAGTGAATGTGTTCTAGCAAGGTCTCTGCTGTTGTTGTGCATTGATTAAAAGTGTTTTCACGATTACCCGTAGCGAGTCTATTCCAGTTTAACAGGGTTAGTTGCAGTTTTAATGAAGGGTATGTAATCATTACAAGTGAAAAGGGTTTCACACAAGCTCATTGTCGGTGTCATGTGTTGTTGTGAGGAGAACTTTGGCACTCCACAGGGGTAGGTCTTGTTTCCACTTGTTTTCTGTGATGAGGGGTACTTGGTCAGGAAGAGCAGGAGGGTGTTAAACGCATTCATTGCGTTATCCGTCATATGGAAACTTGTTTTTTGCTGCACCACTGGTACAAGAAGCAGGCTCTGAAACCGTTTGTATGTGAAGAGGAGAGGAGATCTGTTTCCACTACTGTTTGACTTGTTGGTTTTAGTTGATACGGATTTGATTATCTCTCCTCTGCCAAGAGGTTTGCGTGAAATCTGATGGAAAAGGTTATATCATGTAATTGTGGTTCTGTCACTCTTTATTTGTCTGTGTGTCTTTCTGTTTTTCTTTTGAAATATTTTCCTCTTTCAGTTGCCCGCGTGCTAGTTTTGGTTTTATGGATTTTGGTCAGCTTTGTGTACATTGGTGTGAGTTAACTTTTTACAGCTTCGCACACAGTAAATGTGCTTTTCTACTGAACTCCTATTCAGCAGTAACTATAAAAGACTGCAAAGCCACTACAGCCACATGCATTTCTCAGACACTCAGAGGTGTTGCTCTTTTTCTCAGTCTGAGGGCACTTGACACTGTTAAGCACAAGAGCTTTAAATATTCCCAAAATAATATCAAATCAATATTTTCTTAAATAATGCTAAAATGTATCTGACGAATATGTTTTTCAGCCCCTTTGCAGTTCCTCTTTTCACTTCCCTCTAATGATAATCTCACTTCTCTTTTTGCACCCATTACTAAGAGTACAAGATATTACTAAGAGATTGAACATTATGAGTGAACATCCCAGCAGCAGCACAGCAAGGCTTCCATGTGTCTGCTTGTATCTTACGAATGTGGCTGTGTATTCCTGTATGCTCATCTGTCAGTTCACTATATCCGAACACAATAATTTCAACAAACACAAGTTACATTTCGGCGTGTAACACTAGAGGCGTATTTGAATTATGTATTGTAGCATCTGACCCTTTTCTAGCATTCTCTGATGGGGCCAATAGATATTAAATGGTTGACTTGTGAAGCTATAATGAAGTGACTGTCATGTTATTGACAGGGGAGCCCAATGCTTTGGAGCAAAGCAGAGCTTCCAACCGAGGGCCTCCGGTAGGCAGATTATTACAGTGCCTTTATAATGAGCTAACGTTCTTCCTCCGCCACTGTTCACTCTGAAGGGAGAGGCGCTGTATTCCCCTATCACAGCTGCAAAACGGAGGTGTAAATTAAAGCAAAACAGGGTAAAAAAAACTATGTAGATGTAGGTAGGCTACAGTATTCCAGTGATTTAAGTGTGAAATGTATTTTCTGCTGTAGAAAGGACTATAAGGGAGAGGAAAGGGATATTTATTATTGTGGTATTCACAATATGGTGTGTGTTTGGTGTTGAGTGTGTATGTGTGTGTGAGTGTGTGTGTGTGTGTTTCTGTTGTGTAAGTGCATGGGGATGCCCATGAAGGTGTAATTAACCGTCAGACACGGTGTTGAAATTCACTGCTGCTGTTTTGCCAGTCCTGAGGATGCTGTCACTGCCCTCAGGTAACTGTTAACCTTGATGGCTGACAGCTGATTTGAGAACAGTGTGACAGGTGTACATTTCACACACAATTCAGCAGCCTCTCACACTAATCCAATTATTTTCTGAACCTGTGGGTATTTCTTTCGTACATCTGATTAAAATCCCAGTACGGTGGTTATAAATAACATGCTTTTTTAAATACTGTAGCTACATTTTCAGTGCGTATTATGGAGCGCTGCATTGAGATGTCTGTGGATTTTTTGGCCACAAAAACTGTTTTTTATAAATCAATGTTATTAATTCTGTATCAATGATTTAGCAGTTATCAAAATTATATTAACTATACACTTATTTATATAGTTAAAAACATAACGCTTGTGCTTTACCTATTCTATATATCAATGCTTTGAATATAATATTTAATTATAGATAAAAAAAAAAGAAGCGAAGAGAGAAAGAAAACAGAATGCTTTTATGGGGGGGGGGGGGAGAACACAATACACTGTACATAACAAGGCATCTTCTTGGGGATAGAACAAAATATACCACTTTCAGAATGTGCAAGATCTCATGCAGTTGTCTCTCTCGCACTCTCTAGCCCTCTTCTCTGTCGGCGCTAAATCACACATTAGTACAGCCAGTGGAAGTGTTGACAGTTTTACAAACAGAAATGTAAAACGCCATACTCAAGGGGGTCTGAGAGATAAGGGGTGAGCCGAGCAGGGCAAGAAACAATGCAAAACGTGGCCTAGAGAGGCATCTAATTCCATACAAACACCTCAATGACTGAGGTTATTTTAATTATAGACAGAACGAATGCCAAACCAGAAACAACTTTAGCCTCCGCTCAGTGTGTGGAGGAAAAGGGGGTACCCTGTAGAGAGGGAGAACACTGTTGGTCGCTACTATCCATGGCATTTCCTGTAACCTTTCGCTTCCTGGCACCTTAAATTCGAAAGCAAGCGTGGTAAATATGGCAAATCAAGTACAGCTAAAATAAGCCAGTGTCAAGCACAAAACCGTGTTAATTCAAAACAAAAATACTGACCAAATTACTGTGTACAGGAGCTCATCAATTTGATACAAATGTAGCCTATAAACACATAATTATTTTCAACTCGTTGAAAATATGTGAACAAGTACACCCAAGAACATCAATAAACACAACCAAACCCACACACTCACATAAAACACACTTTCATGTGCACAATTAGTAAGTACAGTGTGGTTTGGCCTAAAATATTAGCTGCTTAGTGACTCTCTACTGTTGGTCAGTGCACACACAACGTATGAGGAATCAGCGAAAGTGAGAGACGTTCCCCATGGGTTGTGTTAGCCTGCTGAGTACCGCTCCGGGGTAGGGACCGTTAAGACCATTCAGATAGCCCTGTCTAATCAGAACATAGATTTATAACACTACTAAATCATTACAGATTACACAAGACTATGTCATTGAATGTCCTTTTTATATTTCACAACCATTGAGTGGTCTATTGACAATACAAAGTTGCCTGAACATGTTTTCATAGTAAAATATTACAATATGGTGTGTGCAGTCCACTTGATTTTAGCACATACTGTTTAGAAGCACAACTACTAAAGCGAGTTATGATTTTTTTCTACGTATTTAGTTATAATTTGCATATGTACAGGTAGCCTATGTGAAGCCTTAAAATGTAACAAAATAAGATCACGTGTTGAATTTTACACAGTCCTTTTAAAGGGCTAATCATGCATAGGACTTCAAAACAACCCTGAGTGATGTCTCAACACCTAGTGTTTTCTTTAGGAGAGGATAGAGGCAGCTGGAGGGATGTGGTGAGAATGGGAAGATTTGTGTGTGTTGGGGGGGGTGGAGGTGCAGGTGGGTGGGTAGAAA
The DNA here is from genome assembly GCF_964263955.1 of Coregonus lavaretus. Lineage (NCBI taxonomy): Eukaryota > Metazoa > Chordata > Actinopteri > Salmoniformes > Salmonidae > Coregonus > Coregonus lavaretus. Next base: position 33,892,392 of record NC_139994.1, read on the forward strand.
AAAGGGGTAAAGAAAACAAGTGACAGAATCGCAGCAGGGGGGAGCGGCAGCACTGAGGGTCCCAGTCTATTTGGAGGTGACGGTTGTGGTGTGTCTGTGTGTATGCGTGTGTAATTGCACAAATAAGCGTGCAAGTGTGTGTGAGTGTGTGTGTGTGGTTACACGTGCGGCTGATTGGGAAAAGGGGTTGTGTGTGAGTGAGAGACACTGATTGGCCCCAACTTGGCCCAGTACTGGTAGGGGCACAGGCCTTGCCTCCCTGAAAGGCGTCATTAGAATGTGACAAAACTGCTGGGGGGCAAAACTGGCCGCGGCACAATGATCAATTCGGCGGAGGGGATTGAAAAGGGGGAAGGAAGGTGGCATTTTGGAGGAGGGGGGTGCATCAGGGGTGCGTACAAGCCCCCCTGCTGGTTTAATTACTGCTATGTGCGCCTCTCCATTAACGGCACACCCATGGTCCAGTGGCCACCGCAGGCCTGCACAAAGCTGGTGGGGAGAAAAGGGGACTGGGAGGGAAAGAGAAAGAGGAACAGACAGAGACAAACGCAGGGCGCTCATTAGCGAATGGTAATCGCCGGCCGAGAGGTTGTGCACTCATCTCACAAAACGCCACATGTCAATTTGTCCCCCCTTTATTCATGGCCCTCACTCTTTTCTATGCTAGTCTCTCATTTTCTCTTGTTGAGGAGAATTGGATGGAGCGCCATGGGGGAACACGCTTGAGGAATCATGTAAACACAAATGCAGTGCAGTGGAGGGCTCCTGCTCGCAGGCTGGACCAGGGGAGGACACCTCCTCAACTTTGCTCTGTCCTTACGCCATCAAGTCCTACAGTGTATTGGACCACTGACCCACTAAAGGCTCTAGTTTTAAATACGTGTCTGCACCACGAGAGACAAAGGTCAGCTCTCTATAAAAAACATTTATATTGAGCATCCGTTCATCTATTAAGCTCCTGCAAAAGGAAGGGAAGAGAAGAGGTCAAGGCCTTGGTGGCATGCATGGTATGTGCTTGTCCACAGCAGTGGAGGATCCCAGTGCACAATCCTATATTGTTCAGCATGTACGGTGCGCTTATGGTCATGGTCCGATTGCTGCCGAATATCTAATGCAATTCCATCGGCAATGATTTGGAGGGCTCTCTCACTTTCTCTCTCTCATATTCAAAAGTGAAATCAGATCTCCCAGTCAAGTGGAATTCAATATTCCTCCTCCATCTTACTTTGAAATGAGTCACAGTCATCCTCATGGATTAAAGCACACTCATCATCGAAGAGGAGCGGAGGAGGAATCTCTGGAGACTATCTACTTCAGCCTCGTCTCTATTTCATGGCATATTATTATTATTATTATTATTTCTCTCTCCATCTCTATCTCTCTATCTGTCCCTCCTTCCCTGTTTGGATGAGCCACAGGGTAGGAAAGGTAATCAGAGATATCATGTCAAAGGAATCACTCAATATTCCGAAAACCCTGTTCTGCTAATGTGATCACAAGCTCATGTCAAGCCGTTTCCTCTGTTAAACATGGATGTTTGCTAGAAGGCGTAACACATTGCACAGTAACAACAATGCCACAATGACTACAAAACATTTAAAGATTTGTCATGAACACATGAACACATTTTCTACAAACTTTTTTTCTCTGAGTTTTCCATCTCTTTGAGTTTGGCAATAGCGATGTCTGTTGTGGTTAGTTACACAGGAAGTCACGTTTCCCCCCACTCTTATAAAGCAATGTGTCTTCAGGCTGAGAAGCAGCACAGTGGTTGCCAGTAAGGCCTTTCACTCAACCATTTTTTTCACACAAAAAATCGTATGACCAACATTTTTACAAACAGCAGCACTTCATAGGCAAGTAAAAATGACCATAACTCCATTTTGGGTTTTGTGTCAATAACGACTGTGTATGACCTATAAGGGCGAGGAACAATAATGTTGTAGATATAACAGAAATGGACAGAGATTGAGGAGAGATCTTCCTACACCTCTTGATTCAAACAGCCAATCCAGGGAAGGACAAAGTAAAGAATGCAAACAAACCTCTCCATAAAGACAAATATTGTAATTTATTGTACAATATTTGGCTCTAGTGAAAAGCGTTCATTAGAACCCCTTTTGTATTATAATTTGGTAAAGGGTAACCTACAGTTAGACTACCATAAGATTTCTTCACACCTAATTCTCCTCATCACATGCTATTTTCCTCATCACAATACTTAATTGGCATGAAGATGGAAGTGAGAAAACATAAAAGGAAGTAAAAATGGCAGGTATTTATCCTATTATTTAGCCTGACATTTTCAACCTCTCCCTGACCCAGTCTGTAATACCTACATGTTTCAAGCAGACCACCCCTGTGCCCAAGAACACCAAGGTAACCTGTCTAAATGACTATCGCTCCGTAGCACTCACATCTATAGCCATGAAATGCTTTGAAAGGCTGGTCATGGCTCACATCAACACCATCATCCCAGACACCCTGGACCCACTCCAATTTGTACACCACCCCAACAGATCCACCAATGATGCAATCTCTATTGCACTACACACTGCCCTTACCCACCTGGACAAAAGGAACACCTACAGTACGTGAGAATGCTGTTCATTGACTACAGCTCATTGTTCAACACAATAGTGCCCTCCAAGCTCATCACTAAGCTAAGGACCCTGGGACTGAACTCCTCCCTCTGCAACTGGATCCTGGATTTCCTGATGGGCCTCCTCCCTGGTGGTATGGAGAGGCAACAACACATCCGCTGAGCTGACCCTCAACACTGGGGCCCCCCAGGGGTGCGTTCTTAGTGACCTCCTGTACTCGCTGTTCACTCACGACTGCGTGGCCATGTCACCGCTTGACATCCGACCGTAAGGTGCTACAGAGGGTTGTGCATACTGCCCAGTACATCACTGGGGCCGAGCTCCCTGCTATCCAGGACCTCTATACCAGGCAGTGTCAGAGGAAGGCCCTAAAAATTGTCAACGACTCCAGCCACCCAAGTCATAGACTGTTCTTCATAGACTGTTCTCTCTGCTACCACACGGCAAGCGATACTGGAGCGCCAAGTCTGGGACCAAAAGGCTCCTGAACAGCTTCTACCGTCAAGCCATAAGACTGCTGAACAGTTAATGAAATGGCTACCCTGACTTTTTGCATTGACCACCTTTTTATTAGCACTGACTCTCTTGCACTGGCTCTATGCACACTCAGTAGACTCTACCCACACACTCACACAGACACACTTTCACACTCTTTCACACTCTTCACATTCGCTGCTGCTACAATGTTTATTATCTATCCTGATTGCCTAGTCACTTTTACCCCTACCTACATGTACATATTACCTCAATTACGTCAACTACCTCGTACCCCTGTACATTGACTCGGTACCAGTACTCCTTGTATAAAATCTCGTTATTGTTATTTTATTGTGTTACTATTTCCTTTTCATTTTTTTGCAAAATGTTCTTACTTTTTAACTCTGCATTGTTGGGAAAGGGCTCGTAAGTAAGCATTCCACGGTAAAGTCTACAGCTGTTGTATTCGGCACGTGACAAATACAATTTGAATTGATTGAGATTTGATTTATTGTACATTCTCATATGCTCAATTATGATCCATTTCTGGCCTTATTGGAGGTCCATTGTCCACCAACCCCACCCACCGTGGTTTGTAAGGACACTTGCCAACTAGTCTACAATAAGATATTTTCTCAGTAATCCTTTATAAATGTGACTGCAAATTGAATCAAGTGAGTGAGAAGATGTGGAGTTGCTACTCGACTGGAGCCCCCCCCCCCACCCATGCTATACCACAATACACAATCACGTAAGCTCTTACACGCTCACACAGTTTTCCTCACACAGCAGTAGCTGAGTTCAGGTCTCTTTTAATGGGGTGGTCATGAGGGGGTCTGCTAGTGCTCTTCCATACTGTGAAGGAAAGGTGAGCTCACCCATGTACATTAACAGGCATCACAGGAATATTTCTTGTTTGTCTCTGCTTCGTGTCTATGTTTGTTACTGAGTTGCCTTGTTTGCACATAGCCAGGAAATTGCACCTTGCAAGAAAGTTCACAGCTCAAGCTGTGTGTTTGCCACATATCCCAAAATGACTGGACTTGTAGAGAAAGCAAATAAATAGTTATAGATCCTCAAAAAATTAATAAAGTGTTTATTCATTGTTTTTATTTAGAAGAAAAAAAATGAGGACCAAATATTAAACAAGAAAAAAAGAAAAGAGATGTGCAAAAAGATACAAAAGGTCTTTATTTTTTAGTGGTGTTTAATGGAGACAACTGGAGGGGGGGGGGGGAATGGGTGCAGACCAAGGCTGGCCAGAGCTGGGTGCCAGGGTCTCAGTGGGATGCACCCCTTTCTGGTAGGCTGCTTGCCTGGCCCCCCTCCTGGTCCCCCAGCGTGGTGCAAGGATGCTCGGTCAGCGCAAGACAGTTCCATCTGCCCCGCACGGCACCTCGCCTCGGCCTGCTACAACTGCTACTGCTACAGCTAGCCCCTCCACCATCCCTGCTCCTCCATCCCTGCTCCACCATCCCTGCTCCACCATCTCTGCTCCACCATCCCTCCTCCTTCATCCCTGCTCCACCATATCTGCTCCACCAGCCCTGCTCCTCCATCCCTGCTCCACCATCCCTGCTACACCATCTCTGCTCCGCCATCCCTGCTCCACCATCCCTGCTCCTCCATCCCTGCTCCTCCAATCCTGCTCCACCATCCCTCCACCACCCGCACAATTGCCACCTTGGAAATCCCCTACTGCTGTCCTGACCTGGAGCAAATGGCTCACCTTCACCAGGGATGGGATGGACTGGGAGGGTTGACGGTTATATATTGTGTTGTGTTATTTTCTGCTTCCTTGTAAAGCAAGGGAATATCTTTGTTTTCTTTTAATATCAAGACTCAGACACACAAAGGCTTGGGACTAATTATAGGACGTACATGAGTGCTCGGCTGGTAAATAAGACAGTTTCTCAAACATTTTAGGGTGCATGTCAGAAATAGGAAAAGGTTCCAAATCTAAATCTCCAGGGCTGCTTCTATTCTTTGAAGTGGCCAAAAGCATACAGTGAAGTGTGCAGAGAGCGAGAGAATGGTTAAGCGCTCAAAACAAAGGGTGTCTCTAGTGTGGGTGGGTGTCAAAGAGGAGGGTGTTTCCATCTTTCTCTAGTTCTCTTTGAAATTGTTCTTCACCGATGTGCAGAAGCATGGGTGGTGGCCACCATCGTACAACAAATCAAAGGATAAAATATATTTTTTCTCTTTAACACCTTTTACCATTCTATTTGTGTTCTTGTAAAAAGAACAACAAAATATTTGCAGTATGAAAATCAAGCCGGAAGAAATAAAGACACTTTTCAGTAATGCTTTTTATCTGTTAGTATTAACTCAACGTTGACCATTACTAATTTGGAAGCAAGATTATCTGTATGATCTATCAAAATAACATCTATGAACATTTCCCTTTTCAACTATAGCATAATGACCAAACAATATTTTTTAACATTCTCTCGTCTACTCTGACGTGTCAAACAAAGCGTTGATGAAAAAAGGACCTTGCGGGTTTAAAAAGGATAACTTATTTTTTGTAATTTAGCAGATGCTCTTATCCAGAGCGATTTACAGTTAGTGAGTGCATACATTTTCATACTTATGTTTCACATAGACTGTTAAATAAAGAGCTCTGCAAGATTTTGTCTTTTTTTATATTTGGTGGTCTGCGCTTATGGTTTGGTAACCAGTTGGTGTGCCTGCAAGCACTATATTCTGAGAAGATAAGTAACACCCTGCATCATACTCATTCATTAGCCCAAACTAGCACACAAATGATCCCATAGGCATCACTCACAACATTGGCAACTGACATACACATTCACATACTCATAAACTAACATTACAATTGTGTAAAAGGTTAACATGCTACGGAAGTAAACACAGCATTTACGTTTTCTCACTCCTCATCTTCATCATGCTAATCAAAGATATGACAATCGTCTCAAAGCACACCATGTAAAGATCTCAAATCCATTGCACAAAACAACTCCGAACTCCACAGGCTACTACAACCCCCCCAGGTCTGGCGGAAAGGGAAGAATATCCAATTATGACAGGGGTAGAAAGGGAGTTGCTCCTGCAAATGGGACAGGCAGGCGTTATTGTGCGGCCCAGGCTAGCGCGCTGAATGTAGTGAATGGGGACCAGTCTTGCCCTCTGTGCTGTCCCAGCTGTCATTGACTGATGCGGTTGGTTTGGGGGGGATAGCCCTGTTTGTCGTCCCCAACTGGTGGCTCCTGTCCTGTGTTAACACCAAGTGTCGGCGAATCGTAGCGAAGCTAATTAATGCCAGGAAATGAGATCAACTAACAGAGGCCCGGGCCAGCGCCATACGGCTAAATGGCTGCCTTCAATGGAGTCTAGCGTAGAGTAATTACCACAGGTCCACTCCACAATGGCGGCTTTATGGACGCTGAAAGTGAATTCATGTATGTTGTTCAAGGAGATGAGAGAAGTCCATCAATGGTTAACAATGGTTAACATAGATGTGTTTGTGTGTGTGGATGCCGATTGCTCTATCGACAATGGCTGCTGAAGTGAACTATCGAAGCGGGCAAATATTCATTCTGTTTTGGAATCTATGGGAAGTCTTTAACCCTGACACTTAAAACTATGCGTATTCAAGTAATGCACATGATGGTAGTAGATCTAAACATAGTCAAACCTTAAGCAACACAGGATGGATATTAGATGTACATAGGCCTACTTGTTAAAGTGAGGTGAGTGTTGTCTTCAACATTACATGTTATATGGTTCAGATATTTGCACAAAATAAATAAATAATATAGAAAACATACAGAGATCCCAAATTTGACAAAATCAAACGATCGATACAATCACATGTTAGTTGAACTGATACGTTAATCAAACAAAAATTGGACTAACATTTCGGACAGTATTTTCATATTTGAACCTACTTTATATACATATATTTCTGTTTATTTCTATTTCTATATTTCTATCCAGGTTGACACACACGCACAGTCGTGAAGAAGGTGCGACAGCGCCTCTTCCCCCTCAGATGATTGAAAAAGTTTGACATGGGCCCTCAAATCAATCCTCAAAAAGTTGTACAGTTGCACCATTGAGAGCATCTTGACTGGCTGCATCACCGCTTGGTATGGCAACAGCACCGCCCTCGATGGCATGGTGCTACAGAGGGTGGTGCGGACGTCCCTGTACATCACTGGGGCCGAGCTCCCTGCCATCTAGGACTTCTATATCAGCCGATGTGAAAGGAAGGCCCGGAAAATCGTTAAAGACTCCAGCCACCCAAGCCATGGACTGTAATCTCTGCTTCCGCAAGGCAAGCGGTACCGGTGCATCAAGTCTGACACCAACAGGCTCCTGAACAGCTTCTATCCACAATCCATAAGACTGCTAAATAGCTAACAAAATGGCTACCCGGACTGAGTTGACCCTTGTATTTTTATTTTTTTGCACTGTCTCTATGCATACTCATAGGACTCTACACACTCACGCACACTGACACTCCAACAAACACATAACATGCACACACGTTTATACTGACTGTACACACACACGCACACGCACATACACTCACATAAAATCTTAATTTACCCTGCTGCTACTTTGTTTATCATACATCCTGATGCCTAGGTCACCTTACCCCTATACATACAGTCATGGCCAAAATTGTTGGCACCCCTGAAATTTTTCCAGAAAATGAAGTATTTCTCACAGAAAAGTATTGAAATTACACATGTTTTGCTATGCACATGTTTATTTCCTTTGTGTGTATTGGAATAACACAAAAAAAACAGGAAAAAAGCAAATTTGACATAATTTCACACAAAACTCAAAACATGGGCCGGACAAAATGATTGGCACCCTTAACTTAATATTTAGTTGCACACCCTTTGGAAAAAATAACTGAAATCAGTCGCTTCCTATAACCATCAATAAGCTTCTTACACCTCTCACCCGGAATTTTGGACCACTCTTCTTTTGCAAACTGCTCCAGGTCTCTCATATTGGATGGGTGCCTTTTCCCAACAGCAATTTTAAGATCTCTCCACAGGTGTTCAATGGGATTAAGATCTGGACTCATTGCTGGCCACTTCAGAACTCTCCAGCGCTTTGTTGCCATCCATTTCTGGGTGCTTTTTGAAGTATGTTTGGGGTCATTGTCCTGCTGGAAGACCCATGATCTCGGACGCAAACCCAGCTTTCTGACACTGGGCCCTACATTGCGACCCAAAATCCTTTGGTAATCCTCAGATTTCATGATGCCTTGCACACAGTCAAGGCACCCAGTGCCAGAGGCAGCAAAACAACCCCAAAACATCTTTGAACCTCCACCATATTTGACTGTAGGTACTGTGTTCTTTTCTTTGAAGGCTTCATTACATTTTCGGTAAACAGTAGAACGATGTGCTTTACCAAAAAGCTCTATCTTGGTCTCATCTGTCCATAAGACGTTCTCCCAGAAGGAATTTGGCTTACTCATGTACATTTTGGCAAACTGTAGTCTTGCTTTTTTATGTCTCTGTGTCAGCAGTGGGGTCCTCCTGGGTCTCCTGCCATAGCGTTTCATTTCATTCAAATTTCGACGTATAGTTCGCGCTGACACTGATGCACCCTGAGCCTGCAGGACAGCTTGAATTTCTTTGGAACTTGTTTGGGGCTGCTTATCCACCATCCGGACTATCCTGCGTTGCAACCTTTCATCAATTTTTCTCTTCCGTCCACGTCCAGGGAGATTAGCTACAGTGCCATGGGTTGCAAACTTCTTGATCATGTTGCGCACTGTGGACAAAGGAACATCTAGATCTCTGGAGATGGACTTGTAACCTTGAGATTGTTGATATTTTTCCACAATTTTGGTTCTCAAGTCCTCAGACAGTTCTCTTTTCCTCTTTCTGTTCTCCATGCTTAGTGTGGCACACACAGAAACACAATGCAAAGACTGAGTCAACTTCTCTCCTTTTTATCTGCTTTCAGGTGTGATTTTTAGATTGCCCACACCTGTTACTTGCCCCAGGTGAGTTTAAAGGAGCATCACATGCTTGGAACAAACTTATTTATCCACAATTTTGAAAGGGTGCCAATAACTTTGTCCGGCCCATTTTTTTAGTTTTGTGTGAAATTATGTCAAATTTGCTTTTTTCCTGTTTTTTTTTGTGTTATTCCAATACACACAAAGGAAATAAACATGTGCATAGCAAAACATGTGTAATTTCAATACTTTTCTGTGAGAAATACTTCATTTTCTGGAAAAATTTCAGGGGTGCCAACAATTTTGGCCATGACTGTATCTACCTCTATCACGTCTGTATCCCTGCACATTGTAATATGGTATTGGAACTGACCCTATATATAGTTTCTTACTTTCTCGTGTTCTTATTTCTTATTTGTACTTCTTCTGTGTTTTTGTTCTACCTTATGTTTGTCACGATCGCCAATAAAGTAGGACCAAAGCGCAGCGTTGGGAGTGAACATGATGACTTTAATGTTGAAATAACGACAAAACAAAACACGATCCGTAACGTCCTCAGTACACCGACTGAACATAGAACAAAAACCCACAACTAACACAAGAAAACCTACATCTTAAATATGGCTCCCAATCAGAGATAACGAGCCGACAGCTGACACTCGTTACCTCCGATTGGGAGTCATTGAATACAAACAAGGAAACACAACCACAACCTAGAAATAGACACAACAGAACTCCCCACCTAGAAATAAACGTGACAGACATGCAACCATAAAACATCACCCAAAACCCAACAAAACAACATACACCCTGGCTCAAATACACAAGTCCTGGAGCCAGAGTGTGACAGTACCCCCCCCTAAAGGTGCGAACTCCGGGCGCACCAGCATACAGTCTAGGGGAGGGTCTGGGTGGGCGTCTGTCCACGGTGGCGGTTCTGCCCCTGGTCGTGGTCCCCATCCCACCTTAGTCACCACCCGCTTCCCTAGCCTCCTCCACATTACCACCCCCCAACTACACCCCACTGGGTTAAGGGGCGGCACCGGACTAAGGGGCAGCACCGGACTACGGGGAAGTACCGGACTAAGGGGCAGTACCGGACTAAGGGGCAGTACCAGGCTGAATGGCGGATACTGGCTGGACGGCTCTGGTGGCTCCTGGCTGGTCGGCTCTGGCGGATCCTGGCTGGACGGCTCTGGCGGATCCCGGCTGGACGGCTCTGGCGGATCCCGGCTGGACGGCTCTGGCGGATCCCGGCTGGACGGCTCTGGCGGATCCCGGCTGGACGGCTCTGGCGGATCCCGGCTGGACGGCTCTGGCGGATCCCGGCTGGACGGCTCTGGCGGATCCTGGCTGGACGGCTCTGGCGGATCCTGGCTGGACGGCTCATGGCTGGCTGACGGATCTGGCTGCTCATGGCTGGCTGACGGATCTGGCTGCTCATGGCTGGCTGACGGATCTGGCTGCTCATGGCTGGCTGACGGATCTGGCTGCTCATGGCTGGCTGACGGATCTGGCTGCTCATGGCCGGCTGACGGATCTGGCTGCTCATGGCTGGACGGCTCTGGCGGATCCTGGCTGGCGGAAGGCTCTGGCTGATCCTGTCTGGCAGAAGGCTCTGGCTGATCCTGTCTGGCGGAAGGCTCTGGCTGATCCCGTCTGGCGGAAGGCTCTGGCTGATCCCGTCTGGCGGAAGGCTCTGGCTGATCCTGTCTGGCGGACGGCTCTGGCTGGACAGGGCTGACGACGCACCCCGTAGGCTCGGGGCGTTGAGCAGGGACAGGCAGAACCGCACTGGGGACACACACCCCTGGCCCTACACGGGGATCAGGAACGGGCCGGACCGGACTGGAAACACCCCCCAGTACCTCTCTCCGTGCCTCCACACTTTCCATCCCCTTCGTAACCAGTGGCCCCCTTAAACTGGCGGCCATATCTGCCAACCTCTTGCACTCCTCCGGGCCGTACACCTTCTGCCCCGACGTCGTGAGCCCCCCCCTAAAAATTTTCTGGGGGTCTCTCCTCTCGGTGGACCAGGCCTCCATAGTCCTCTCCCAACCTTCGCTCTTCTGGCTCCACCACCCGTTATCCAACTGCTGCTTGGTCTCGTTGTGGTGGGTTTTTCTGTCACGATCGCCAATAAAGTAGGACCAAAGCGCAGCGTTGGGAGTGAACATGATGACTTTAATGTTGAAATAACGACAAAACAAAACACGATCCGTAACGTCCTCAGTACACCGACTGAACATAGAACAAAAACCCACAACTAACACAAGAAAACCTACATCTTAAATATGGCTCCCAATCAGAGATAACGAGCCGACAGCTGACACTCGTTACCTCCGATTGGGAGTCATTGAATACAAACAAGGAAACACAACCACAACCTAGAAATAGACACAACAGAACTCCCCACCTAGAAATAAACGTGACAGACATGCAACCATAAAACATCACCCAAAACCCAACAAAACAACATACACCCTGGCTCAAATACACAAGTCCTGGAGCCAGAGTGTGACAATGTTATTTTTAGTACTACATTGATTACTGCATTGTTGGGTTTAAAGCTTGCAAGAATGACATTTCACTGTACTTGTGCACGTGACATTAAAACTTGAATGTTCCCTCTAAACTGTGCGCAGTAGCCTGAGACTGCAGCACAGCTCCGGGACTACAGTGCAGAAATATCAACCCGCAGAGAAAAGCACAAGATTGAACTTCACTACTGCAGTGGTCACCACCGGTCGATCTCCAAGGCATTCCTAGTTGATCGCCAAACATTTATGTAAAAAACCCAACAGGTTGTTGGTGTCGGGCTGTTGGTGGTAGGTGCACCCGATTCAACTGCCATGCGCGCCGGGTAGGCAAACTGTTACCATACTGAACCATTTCATGTGTCTGAAGGTACAAACTCTGCCTTCCCGGCGGGCCCAGAGAACAAATCAAGTGCACTATAGGTTTACCGCTGGCCAATTGGATGGCTCAGATTACCGTGTCTGCAGTAATGTAGCAGGCATCAAAGAAAGCTACAGCAAAATTGATACTGTGAGATTTCAAAATGTTTAAAACCTTGACTAGAGAGAGACTGTCAACGAATACAGCAAAGAGCTGAGTTCATATTCAAGTTCTCACTCAGCACTGTCAACACTTTGTATTCAACACTTTTATAAGCCATAAAATGCACTTTCTTCCTAATTCCACTCAGCGCTACAACAAGCACTGCAGCAGTAATTACCTTCAGGCTCTGATCAGTCTCTACACCCAAACGAGGGCATTGCGTTCTTCCACCTCTGGCCTGCTGGTCCCCCTACCTCTGCGGAAGCACAGTTCCCGCTCAGCCCAGTCAAAACTGTTCACTGCTCTGGCACCCCAATGGTGACAGCGGAGTCACTGACCACCTTCCGGAGACACTTGAAACCCTACCTCTTTAAGGAATACCTGGGATAGTATAAAAGACACCTGTCCACAACCTCAAACAGTCACACTCCAAACTCCACTATGGCCAAGACCAAAGAGCTGTCAAAGGACACCAGAAACAGTCTTCCCTGCACCAGGCTGGGAAGACTGAATCTGCAATAGGTAAGCAGCTTGTTTTGAAGAAATCAACTGTGGGAGCAATTATTAGGAAATGGAAGACATACAAGACCACTGATAATCTCCCTCGATCTGGGGCTCCACGCAAGATCTCACCCCGTGGGGTCAAAATGATCACAAGAACGGTGAGCAAAAATCCCAGAACAACACGGGGGGACCTAGTGAATGACCTGCAGAGAGCTGGGACCAAAGTAACAAAGCCTACCATCAGTACCACACTACGCCGCCAGGGACTCAAATCCTGCAGTGCAAGACGTGTCCCCCTGCTTAAGCCAGTACATGTCCAGGCCCGTCTGAAGTTCGCTAGAGTGCATTTGGATGATCCAGAAGAGGATTGGGAGAATGTCATATGGTCAGATGAAACCAAAATAGAACTTTTTGGTAAAAACTCAACTCGTCGTGTTTGGAGGACAAAGAATGCTGAGTTGCATCCAAAGAACACCATACCTACTGTGAAGCATGGGGGTGGAAACATCATGCTTTGGGGCAGTTTTTCTGCAAAGGGACTAGGACGACTGATCCGTGTAAAGGAAAGAATGAATGGGGCCATGTATCGTGAGATTTTGAGTGAAAACCTCATTCCATCAGCAAGGGCATTGAAGATGAAACGTGGCTGGGTCTTTCAGCATGACAATGATCCCAAACACACCGCCCGGGCAACGAAGGAGTGGCTTCGTAAGAAGCATTTCAAGGTCCTGGAGTGGCCTAGCCAGTCTCCAGATCTCAACCCCATAGAAAATCTTTGGAGGGAGTTGAAAGTCCGTGTTGCCCAGCGACAGCCCCAAAACATCACTGCTCTAGAGGAGATCTGCATGGAGGAATGGGCCAAAATACTAGCAACAGTGTGTGAAAACCTTGTGAAGACTTACAGAAAACGTTTGACCTGTGTCGTTGCCAACAAAGGGTATATAACAAAGTATTGAGAAACTTTTGTTATTGACCAAATACTTATTTTCCACCATCATTTGCAAATAAAATCATTAAAAATCCTACAATGTGATTTTCTGGATTTTTTTTTCTCATTTTGTCTGTCATAGTTGACATGTACCTATGATGAAAATTACAGGCCTCTCTCATCTTTTTAAGTGGGAGAACTTGCACAATTGGTGGCTGACTAAATACTTTTTTCCCCATTGTATATATATATAAAATATATAAAACAAATGAAAATTAAAAATATACTCTAAAAATTAAAATGTACATTGTAAAGTGGTTGTCCCACTGGCTATCATAAGGTGAATGCACCAATTTGTAAGTCGCTCTGGATAAGAGCGTCTGCTAAATGACATAAATGTAATGTAAATGTAATTAATGAGTAGGAGAGTGTATCTATAGGCTTGTGTTGTTGTTATTATTAGCGGCTTGGGTCTTTTTTATTATCGAGGAATATTTCACTTTCTCGATTCATGGGCGTTAATCAATCAATCAATTTTATTTTATATAGCCCTTCTTACATCAGCTAATATCTCGAAGTGCTGTACAGAAACCCAGCCTAAAACCCCAAACAGCTAGTAATGCAGGTGTAGAAGCACGGTGGCTAGGAAAAACTCCCTAGAAAGGCGAAAACCTAGGAAGAAACCTAGAGAGGAACCAGGCTATGAGGGGTGGCCAGTCCTCTTCTGGCTGTGCCGGGTGAAGATTATAACAGAACCATGCCAAGATGTTCAAAAATGTTCATAAGTGACAAGCATGGTCAAATAATAATCAGGAATAAATCTCAGTTGGCTTTTCATAGCCGATCATTAAGAGTTGAAAACAGCAGGTCTGGGACAGGTAGGGGTTCCATAACCGCAGGCAGAACAGTTGAAACTGGAATAGCAGCAAGGCCAGGCGGACTGGGGACAGCAAGGAGTCACCACGGCCGGTAGTCCCGACGTATGGTCCTAGGGCTCAGGTCTCTCAGTTGGCTTTTCATAGCCGATCATTAAGAGTTGAAAACAGCAGGTCTGGGACAGGTAGGGGTTTCGTAACCGCAGGCAGAACAGTTGAAACTGGAATAGCAGCAAGGCCAGGCGGACTGGGGACAGCAAGGTGTCATCATGCCCGGTAGTCCTGACGTATGGTCCTAGGGCTCAGGTTCTCAGAGAGAAAGAGAGAACGAGAGAATTAGAGAGAGCATACTTAAATTCACACAGGACACTGGATAAGACAGGAGAAGTACTCCAGGTATAACCAACTAACCCCAGCCCCCCGACACATAAACTACTGCAGCATAAATACTGGAGGCTGAGACAGGAGCGGTCCGGAGACACTGTGGCCCCATCCGAAGAAACCCCCGGACAGGGCCAAACAGGAAGGATATAACCCCACCCACTCTGCCAAAGCACAGCCCCCGCACCACTAGAGGGATATCCTCAACCACCAACTTACAATCCTGAGACAAGGCCGAGTATAGCCCACAGAGGTCTCCACCACAGCACAAACCAAGGGGGGGCGCCAACCCAGACAGGAAGATCACGTCAGTAACTCAACCCACTCAAGTGACGCACCCCTCCCAGGGACGGCATGAAAGAGCACCAGCAAGCCAGTGACTCAGCCCCTGCAACAGGGTTAGAGGCAGAGAACCCCAGTGGAGAGGGGAACCGGCCTGGCAGAGACAGCAAGGGCTGTTCGTTGCTCCAGAGCCTTTCCGTTCACCTTCACACTCCTGGGCCAGACTACACTCAATAATATGACCTACTGAAGAGATAAGTCTTCAGTAAAGACTTAAAGGTTGAGACCGAGTCTGCGTCTCTCACATGGGTAGGCAGACTGTTCCATAAAAATGGAGATCTATAGGAGAAAGCCCTGCCTCCCGCTGTTTGCTTAGAAATTCTAGGGACAATTAGGAGGCCTGCGTCTTGTGACCGTAGCGTACGTATTGGTATGTACGGCAGGACCAACTCGGAAAGATAGGTAGGAGCAAGCCCATGTAACGCTTTATAGGTTAACAGTAAAACCTTGAAATCAGCCCTTGCCTTAACAGGAAGCCAGTGTAGGGAAGCTAGCACTGGAGTAATATGATCAAATTTCTTGGTTCTAGTCAGGATTCTAGCAGCCGTATTTAGCACTAACTGAAGTTTATTTAGTGCTTTATCCGGGTAGCCGGAAAATAGAGCATTGCAGTAGTTACAACATGAATTTGTGCATGAGGTAGAAATAATGCTGTGTGACTCGAGTTTCGCCATCAGCTAGAAGACTGTGTCCCTTTTTGGTCAGTGTCAGTGGAGGAAAGGGAGAGCGGAGGGATGTTGAGTGGTGGAGCCTCAGTCTGCTGCTCTCTCCCTCTGCTAAGACTGACCATCAGATGTAGGCACAATCAGCCCAGTAAAATAAAGATAAAAGTACAATTATTTAAATGTATGCTCACTCAGCTGTGCTTCACAAGTAATACAACAACATATTTATTATTACATATATTATTACATATAGCCTACCTCAAATTTTGAAATATATGGGCCGAACAACAATGCATTGGCAGGGCAATTCAAGCAAAGTTAATATGCGGTGATAATATATTGGGCCTATAGCTAACTGCACAAACCTCATTGCTACAGTACTGTTTATAATTGGTTAATGTTGCATAGGCTAACATTTTTTAAGCAATGTTTAAAAAAAATCTAAGCGGTAGATCTTGGCTTGCATTTTGACTCAGAAAATGTTGGTGACCACTGTTCTAGAGTTTACCATGTTAACACTATAAACGTTTCCCTTTACTGTGGCAATTGTGATCAAATCAATGCAATATTAGCCACTTTCAATGCAACATACCAAAACAAAATTAACTATGCAAGATATTTTGTTGTTGGCAGAACGCATTGGAGTAGGATTCTATTGCATTGACAGGCACCACTCAGCCCATACTCTACACAGACCGATGCGGCATAAACAATCAGAGCTGCAGTAGGTCTATATGCAAATAGACCATTGCCATATATTGATCTGTGCCGTTTACTCTGAACTGGACTGTGTTTACAGCATGAGCGGTCATGAGTAGATGCGCTTGTTTTGAGATCAAATTGAGAGCTGCATGTATCCACATGTGCAGTGTTGTATTTTGAGACAGGCTTGAAGAAGCTAAGAGGGTAGCATCATTTGTCTGATTCTCTGTAATAATGGTATGAGAATAATAATGCATTTTGTTTTGTAAAGAGGTTTCTTGCATCAAACAACACAACAGCATTTTCAGTCACCTCCTTGTCTGAAGGACAAGTGGATAAACAGGTTAATGTCAAGGTTATTGTCTTGCATGTTTTTTTCAAAAGTCTCATGGAATGTAGGTCTACATTGAACACCACACATTGGCTGCTACTGTAGGCTGAATGATAGAACAGCTAGTTCCATGTTAAAATGTTATGGGATGCATTTTCTCCATTGTTTTTGATGGTAGGCTACTCTGGTAGGCCTACATTATGATCAAATAGCCACAGTAGCCTACATGGCCACTGTTAAAACTATAACTTAAAGCGGGTACAGCCTCAGTGTTCACAATAAACGTGCGCTGGAAGTTGCACAGAATTTTCACAACGTTCAAGTTTGCGCTCAGCAGACCTGAAATTTCCTCAGTGCCAGAAAAAATTTGAGGGAACATTGCTGATAAGTAAAGGTCAGTGTGTTTATCTGGCCTGCCATGTACAGTATTGTGATGAAGTGAACCATACTTACAGCTGAAATAGAGTGAGTGCTTATCCTAGTGAGATCAGCTACTGATCCTAAGGTGTGAAAGTTGTGGTGAAACAGCCTTTCTCAGAACTAAAGATAGACGTAAGACAAGTTAAACGTTCATATATTCTGTTGCACGTGTGAGCCCCAAAGCATCTTCCCTCTCACTTGGCCTCTCGAGATCGCCTGAGGAAAAAATACCCAGAGGAAAAAATGCAACATGTTGAATGTACTTGCACTCTACACTCTTAGAAAAAAGGGTTCAAAAAGGATTATTCAGCTGTCCCCATAGGATAATCATTTTTGGTTCCAGGGAGAACACTTTTTGGTTCCACGTAGAACCCTTTTTGGTTCCATGTAAAAGTAAAACCCTCTGTGGAAAGGGTCCTACATGGAACCTAAAAGGGTTTTTCAAAGGGTTCTCCTATGGGGACAGCCGAATAACCATTTTAGGTTCTAGATAGCACCCTTTTTTCTAAGAGTGTATTGTATAGACTAATCCATAACATTGTCTCACTGTCAAATACAGTATGTCATGCACAGTATTTCACTAGGATCACAGAACGTGAACATTTATAATAATAATAATATGCCATTTATTGTTGTACAGTCGTGGTCAAAAGTTTTGAGAATGACACAAGTATTGGTCTTCACAAAGTTCGCTGCTTCAGTGTTATGAGATATTTTTGTCAGATGTTACTATGGTATACTGAAGTATAATTACAAGCATTCCATAAGGGTCAAAAGCTTTTATTGACAATTACATTTAGTTTATGCAAAGAGTCAATATTTGCAGTGTTGAACCTTCTTTTTCAAGACCTCTGCAATCCCCCCTGGCATGCTGTCAATTAACTTCTGGGCCACATCCTGACTGATGGCAGCCCATTCTTGCATAATCAATGCTTGGAGGTTTTTGTTTGTCCACCCGCCTCTTGAAGATTGACCACAAGTTCTCAATGGGATTAAGGTCTGGGGAGTTTCCTGGCCATGGACCCAAAATGTTGATGTTTTGTTCCCCGAGCCACTTAGTTATCACTTTTGCCTTATGGCAAGGTGCTTCATCATGCTGGAAAAGGCATTGGTCGTCACCAAACTGTTCTTGGATGGTTGGGAGAAGTTGCTCTCGGAGGATGTGTTGGTACCATTCTTTATTCATGGCTGTGTTCTTAGGCAAAATTGTGAGTGAGCCCACTCCCTTGGCTGAGAAGCAACCCCACACATGAATGGTCTCAAGATGCTTTACAGTTGGCTTGACACAGGACTGATGGTAGCGTTCAACTTGTATTCTCCGGACAAGGTGTTTTCCGGATGCCCCAAACAATCGGAAAGGGGATTCATCAGAGAAAATGACTTTACCACAGTCATCAGCAGTTCAATCCCTGTACCTTTTGCAGAATATCAGTCTGTCCCTGATGTTTTTCCTGGAGAGAAGTGGCTTCTCTGCTGCCCTTCTTGACACCAGGCCATTCTCCAAAAGTATTCGCCTCACTGTGCGTGCAGATGCACTCACACCTGCCTACTGCCATTCCTGAGCAAGCTCTGCACTGGTGGTGCCCCGATCCCGCAGCTGAATCAGCTTTAGGAGACGGTCCTGGCGCTTGCTGGACTTTCTTGGGCGCCCTGACGCCTTCTTCACAACAATTGAACCTGTCTCCTTGAAGTTCTTGATGATCTGATAAATGGTTGATTTAGGTGCAATCTTACTAGCAGCAATATCCTTGCCTGTGAAGCCCTTTTTGTGCAAAGCAATGATGACGGCACGTGTTTCCTTGCAGGTAACCATGGTTAACAGAGGAAGAACAATGATTTCAAGCACCACCCTCCTTTTAAAGCTTCCAGTCTGTTATTCTAACTCAATCAGCATGACAGAGTTATCTCCAGCCTTGTCCTTGTCAACACTCTCACCTGTGTTAACGAGCGAATCACTGACATGATGGCAGCTGGTCCTTTTGTGGCAGTGCTGAAATGCAGTGGAAATGTTTTTGGGGATTAAGTTCATTTTCATGGCAAAGAGGGACTTTGCAATTAATTGATTGCAAAGCCATTCTGGAGTATATGCAAATTGCCATCATCAAAACTGAGGCAGCAGACTTTGTGAAAATTAGTATTTGTGACATTCTTAAAACTTTTGACCATGACTGTATGGTACATTTTGTTTTGTTTTAAACCAGAATGGTGCGTAATGTTCATAATGTAACCCTGGATGAAAAACACAAATTAAAAGATCATCAAAACAAGAAAAATAGTGAGAGAGATAGAGAGAGAGAAAGAGATTGAGAGAGAGAGAAAGAGAAAGAAAGAAGACGAGAATAATTCATCAGCATATCATTGAGACCTCTTTTACATTTGAAATGTATAAAAATAAACAAATAGAGATGGAGCATTCATTGGGTTTAATTAATAGAAGTGATGCAGTCACACGCCAATGGAGGTGTCCATGACACATGTTTTTTCTGCTCTGACAGTGCTCCCCAAGCGCAGAGGGAGGTAAGCCCTGTGTGATTCTCATCTGTTCTCAAATATAAATGTATTACTCATTGCTCATAACTTTAACTCAAGCAAGTTTGGTGGTGAGGATTCACCTCAGATGACCACTCATGGTGGTGGTATAGTACTATTGCAGGACTATAGTATCAATATTGAGCATTATATTTCTTGCATCTTGTAGATATAGGAAAGCATTTGCTTAGCTAAGATTACTGTAGCAAACAATTTGCTACATAAATGGCAAAATGTGTAATACCAGGTATTAGCATTTTGATCATGTCAAACACTTGTTTTCTTTGCATGAGCTCCATGTGCAGTAAACATGCTCCTTCCCAGTACCTTCATCTCAATTAGCATGAATATAGACAGACAAGCGTTTTGGTGTGTAATGTAGCGGAAGTGTCTGCCAGCCTGGAGCTATAGTGGCACCCCGGCACTGTCAAAGGTGCCGTCACGTTTAGCCTCGGGCCGTACTCAAATCACTGCTGTGGTGGTTCCAGGGCCCGTGTACCAGCAGTGTCTACTGATGCACGCTTGACTAAATCCCCCACCACCTCCAACCACCACCAGCGCCATCCCACATCCCCCCGTTCTCTTCCTCACCTCCTCCCCACCACAGTGGTGCAGGAGGCAGGCTGCGGCCCCTCTCCCCAGGCCCAGTGGATGGAGCTCATCCACCCAGCACTAACGGAGTGCAGACAGGCCGTGTCACACAGGCAGCCTCCGTCCCCTAGCACCACCTCTCCCTTCTTTTATTTGCTCTTATTTCTCATTCCTTTCCTCTCATCTCCTCTCACCACCAACCAGCCACCCTGGACTGACTAGGAGGGCTGATGTTAAAAAGCCTCCTGCGGCCAGCCTGCCTCGTCCAAAACAAAAGCAGCACTCCTGGAACCCCTAACAGGACATGTCCGGTAATGGGTCTGTATGTCCCAATCCTTTCACAGTCCTGGACCCCAGCAGGACAGTTTATATCTGCGTCAACTCTCTTTCTTTACAAAGTCATTGTCTTCATTTTGAACCCAATGATTAAACGCTTGATAAAAGTTGGACATTTGGTATAAGTTAGATTGAGGTCAAGACAATGATAACAGAGGTTTGAGGTTTCAAGTTGTTTGTCCCTACTGTCTCAAAAGCATCTTTGCCTTTTTAAAATAAAACAGGGCTGCTCAATTCCGGTCCTGGTTGGCCGATAAACACTTCTGGTTTTTGTTTCTACCTGGTATTTATTTGCACTCACCTGGTGTCCCAGGTCTGAATCAGTCCCTGATTAGAAGAAGAGGATGAAAACCATAAGTGTTTTGGCCCTCCAGGACCGACATTGAACAGCCCTGAGTCATAAACAGTGACACCCATGTGACCTTATATTACTGGGGGTTATCAATTCAATATTATACACAGTATGCTATGCTACTGCCATGCCATATCAATCATTTACAGGTGACAGTGCTCCATTTATACATTTAAAGTAAACATGTTCTGTGCTTGATATTTCTCTATCATATAATGTCCCCAGTTCCTTTCTTTGTAAATTATTTAGAATTTGAAATGTTTTATATTGGGTAAGGTTTACATACTGTAGGTGTAGTAGCACCAACTGATACCATAGATTACAGCACTAATCTATAGACAATCACAACCAGAGAAAGTGAGAGAGATGAGAAAGAAACAAAAGAGAGAGACACATGGAAAGAGATAATACCTCAGATCAGGCTCAGATAATTCAAGAGGAGGGGAGAGGAGAGAAGGGAAAGCAAGTGAGCAAGTCCCCTGCCATGGATCTGCTTGCCTGCCAGAGCGACGAGCCAGAGCGTTCACAGGTCCAGGAGAAGGTGAGAAGTCGGGGTCAGGCTCTGTGGCTCTAATTTGGAGATTTTTCATTTTCAGCTCCCGATTTGGGAGGGTAAGAAATCGTACCTGTGAGAAGCCCTCAGGCAGAACATGGCGAGGTGTGGAAGAATCTGTATCTCACAGCACTCAGTGTGGTGCCTGACTGTGCCTGCACTGTTGTTGTTCCTCTCCCATTGTAGTATAATACCTCTACAGGGACACATATAGTGCAGTATCTGTGATCTTCCAGTAGCTACTCAGTACTTGTGTTGTAAGTAAGCCATTCTGTCTCTCTATTCTGGGAGGACACCAAAGAGAGTGTCTACAGTTTGAGAGATACTCCTGAAATACTGAGAACATACAATACTACACTCTTAGTGCTATCTAAAACCTTAAAAGGTTATTTGGCTGTTCCCATAGTATAACCCTTTGAAGAACCCTTTTTGGTTGGAGGTAAATCCCTTTTGGTTCCAGGTTAGAACCCTTTTGGGTTTCATGTAGAACCCTTTTGGGTTCCATGAAGAACCTTTTCTACAGAGGGTTCTACATGGAACCCAGAAGGGTTCTACCTGGAACCAAAAATAGTTATCCTATGGGGACAGCCGAAGAAACCTTTTGGAACACTTTTTTCGAAGGGAAAAAACACATCATCATGTCATCATCATCAAGTTGTCGACCACAGTGCAAAGTGTGGGCTGTCGTGTTTCAGCACTTTATTTGCTGCACTCGTATTTCATAACACTGTTCTCCTCTATGATTTGTCACCATGGACACACAGTACTGTGATAATAATAATAACTGCATTTATATAGCACTTTTCAAACAGCAGATCATAGAGCTTTCAACGTTTCACCATTACTATGACTCGTCACCATTGACACACAGTACACCCTCTGCTCATTCACCCCTGAAGAACCATCACCATCCATACACATCCTGGCCCAATGACCCATTGATATCGTCACCGCCATCATCGCTATCTGCCCTCAGCGGCGAGATCAGCCTGTTGAAAAGATATCTCTGACCTTTGCTTGTCATGGCCTTGTCAGCCCGACACGGAGAGGTGACGAAAGGGCCCATTCTCCCTCATTTTGTCATAGTGTATCACCCATCAGACAGTCAGCTCCTCCGCCTCACTCTTATTAATTGCAGGAGCGGTAATCACAATGGAGACCTACTTCTGTTTCAATCAAGGGGACGTGGCTGGCTGGACTTGGCGTGGCATGGTTGAAGGGTGTTTGTTGGAGTCCAACGTTTAGCTGTGTGTGTGTGTGTGTGTGTCCACCGTTTAGCTGCTCAGCCTCTTGTCTTGTCGTTTACAGGGTGATGTAGGAAGACTTTAATTTAGTGTGGTATTATACCTTTTTCTATTATTAAGTGATGGTTACACAGTCACTTCTAATATGTGACAGTAAATCAATCAATTCTAATATGTCAATATGAACCTACAACAATGTATCTGCCAATAAACACAGGGTTGTAGCATCTTGATTTAAAGTGGGACCTATCAATTTGATATACTTATATTCTAGATGCTGCACCCACTTTCATAAAACCATAGAGCAAGATATTGCATCTATGTCATGATACAGAGGTACAGTATGATGCCATTGGATATCTGCCATTGTTCTTCCATTGTTGCCAACATCATCGATTCATTGCATCTTCCTTTCTCTCCTTTCTCCTTTCCTATTCCTAAGCCATTGCAATAAGACCGGAATACAGTAACCTCATTCCCAACACCTCTGCTGGTGTCTGGGGACATGGGTCTACAAGAGAAAGTCCTGATTCCTCTCTCTCCACTGCTCCACAACCACACGGCTCAGTCAAGCAACATCGACAGGCCTCCACTGAGATTACCTCGTACCCCCATCCAGCACCCCTCGGCCTCACAAACCCTTTGACCCACCGCCCCCCACCTCCAAACTCCTTAGCCCCCACACTCCGACTCCCGCTCCACCCCCAACATCCCTCTAGAGAAGTCAAGCCATCCATATCGAGCGGGATGGATGTTGAGACCATACTTGTATTGTCAGAGGACTCCTCCGCGGCCACTTACCTCCGTGGAACATTTAGTGCCGTCTTGCTGGGCGCTGGACAGAGAATAGCACTATAGGGTCACCGATGAATTGCTATTTTTGGTCGGGGGGTAAACACACTGCTTTGTAGGCATTAGTACCCCCTCTCTCTCTCCAACGGCTGAGATTTTACTTTATTATGATCCTTTTATATCCTGTATGAGTGTTTTTGGTTTGCCAATTGATTGAAACAAAGGCTTGGTTGATGGTTAAACTAAGTGTGGTCTCCTTTTTCTGTTTGTAAAACATAAGCCTATGATTTTGGGGAAAGATTTATACATTTTGAGAAAAACATTGATACAATGTTGCGTTCGCAGTCTTGGCCACTTACGACGATATACGATATATAAAAAATGTATCTTTCCCTCAAAGCATTGCTGCAATAAATTATTTTGTGAATGACTGCAGTGACAGTATTAAAAAATATATATTCAGTTGAAGTCGGATGTTTACATACGCCTTAGCCAAATACATTTAAACTCAGTTTTTCACAATTCCTGACATTTAATCCTAGTAAAAATTCCCTGTCTTAGGTCAGTTAGGATCACCACTTTATTTTAAGAATGTGAAATGTCAGAATAATAGTAGAGAGAATTATTTATTTCAGCTTTTATTTCTTTCATCACATTCCCAGTGGGTCAGAAGTTTACATACACTCAATTAGTATTTGGTAGCATTGCCTTTAAATTGTTTAACTTGGGTCAAACATTTTGGGTAGCCTTCCACAAGCTTCCCACAATAAGTTGTGTGAATTTTGGCCCATTCCTCCTGACAGAGCTGGTGTAACTGAGTTAGGTTGGTAGGCCTCCTTGCTCGCACACACTTTTTCAGTTCTGCCCACAAATGTTCTACAGGATTGAGGTCAGGGCTTTGTGATGGCCACTCAAATACCTTTACTTTGTTGTCCTTAAGCCATTTTGCCACAACTTTGGAAGTATGCATTGTCCATTTGGAAGACCCATTTGCGACCGAGCTTTAACTTCCTGACTGATGTCTTGAGATATTGCTTCAATATATTCACATAATTTTCCTTCCTCATGATGACATATATTTTGTGAAGTGCACCAGTCCCTCCTGGAGTAAAGCACCCCCACAGCATGATGCTGCCACCCCCGTGCTTCACGGTTGGGATGGTGTTCTTCGGTTTGCAAGCATCCCCCTTTTTCTTCCAAACATAACAATGGTCATTATGGCCAAACAGTTCTATTTTTGTTTCATCAGACCAGAGGACAGTTCTCCAAAAAGTGCGATCTTTGTCCCCATGTGCTGTTGCAAACCATAGTCTGGCTTTTTTATGGCAGTTTTGGAGCAGTGGCTTCTTCCTTCCTGAGCGGCCTTTCAGGTTATGTCGATATAGGACTCGTGTTACTGTGGATATAGATACTTTTGTACCTGTTTCCTCCAGCATCTTCACAAGGTCCTTTGCTGTTGTTCTGGGATTGATTTGCATGTTCGCACCAAAGTACATTCATCTCTAGGAGACAGAACGCGTCTCCTTCCTGAGTGGTATGACGGCTGTGTGGTCCCATGGTGTTTATACTTGCGTGTTATTGTTTGTACAGATGAACATGGTACCTTCAGGCGATTGGAAATTGCTCCCAAGGATGAACCAGACTTGTGGAGGTCCAAAAAAAAATTTCTGAGGTCTTGGCTGATTTATTTTGATTTTCCCATGATGTCAAGCAAAGAGGCACTGAGTTTGAAGGTAGGCCTTGAAATACATCCACAGGTACACCTCCAATTGACTCAAATGATGTCAATTAGCCTATCAGAAGCTTCTAAAGCCATGACATCATTTTCTGGAATTTTCCAAGCTGTTTAAAGGCACAGTCAACTTAGTGTATGTAAACTTCTGACCCACTGGAATTGTGATACAGTGAATTATAAGTGAAATAATCTGTCTGTAAACAATTGTTGGAAAAATGACCTGTGTCATGCATGAAGTAGATGTCCTAACCGACTTGCCAAAACTATAGTTTGTTAACAAGGAATTTGTGGAGTGGTTGAAAAACGAGTTTTAATGACTCCAACCTAAGTGTATGTAAACTTCCGACTTCAACTGTACTGTATATGTAAAACCCTTTGACCTTGGTTAATCTCTGTGTTCGCGTAAAAGAGAAACAATGACATGAGCCTCACAGAAATCCTTCTTAACTCTGAAAAATAGACAACACTAACTATGGACTATTAAGTATGAACTGGCCAGATTTGTTTTTCTGTTGGTAAACACTTGATAAATAATAAATGTCTTAGTGAAGACTGATATCCTATGAGAACTAGCCGCTGTACGAAACAGCCTAAACAGCTGTCAGGGAGGACTGTGCGGCCTGTGTGTGCGCATGTATGTCTGTGCATCTGTGTTTGTGTGTGGGTGTCTGTGCATTTTAATAAGAAGGTGTTGACTCTGCCCTTTAAGGCTCACCTGTGGGAAATCCCTGTAGTTGTGTGTGTGTGTGTGTGTGTGTGTGTGTGTGTGTGTGTGTGTGTGTGTGTGTGTGTGTGTGTGTGTGTGTGTGTGTGTGTGTGTGTGTGTGTGTGTGTGTGTGTGTCTGTGTGTCATGTTGGGAAACACATATCTGTGCACCTCAGCGCAACACCTGCCTGAGGCTGTGGCTGTTTATGACAGTGGCTGTGTGATCTGGAAAGGACTAGGCTGAGCATCGTCACACAGCCACACACACACAAAACACACACACACACACATAGAGAAACATTCTGTGCCCACACACATCAGTACTTCATGCATAAACATAATCAATGTATACACAAAATACACACACACACACACAAGCCCAAACACACAATATTAACACTGAAAAATGTAATAACCACAGGCCAGTGTGAGCAGGATGAGGGGCACTTGCTCAGCCGTCCGCTCCTCAGCAGGACTTATATCGCAGCAGTAGGCAGGGGAGCCTGGCAGAGGCACCAGCCTACAAAGTTCAATATAAACGAACAGTGGGATCTCCCAGGGACCTGGCAGGAAAAAGCTTAGCGAAGTTAAAGCCTCACCAGCCCTGCCTGGCTGCCCATGCCAACCATGCCAACAGAGCTGGGTAAGGCTGGGTAGGGCTGGGTACGACTGGGCTGGTGGCCCACCATCCACCCTGACACACTTAGGGCCTTGTCAGTCGTCACCTTCCTTTAAAGGGACAGTGTCACTGACTCACTGTCACTGCTACTCAAGGTTCTTATAGGAGTTAATTATTTTGTTTGTATATATTTTATCAGTATTATATTTAATCGACAGTGACATTTGATGCCTTTACATTTGTTTTGTCCTGTAATTAGTAAAATTGTATTGTGAATTAGATCATGCAAACGTATTACTGTGAGACTGTGCGTAATTGTTGTAATTCAATCTATACTGAGCTATTTTGTCAAAACTGTATTACGTTGAGACATTTTCAATGTATTACTTAATATCAATACGGATTGTAGGATCATAGAACCTATTACTTTCTTATTCTAAACATGACATACGCCCATAATGTAGGGTTGGTTGCCTGGAGAACAAAGTGAGAGGAGTGCTTCATCATGCCACCAAAAAGACCCCCTGACTTCATTAAACAAGATAACCCCCTGAAATCATCCCAACCCTCTCTATGCTTTACATTGAACCCCCACCTACGCCCAACTCCCACCAACTCCCTCCCTGTTAGCTTGAAGATTGGTCCCCCACTTCAGATGGCTGTGGACACAATAATGACTTAACAGATGGGGTTTTTAGAAAGCAGTTAAGGCGAACAGCGGGTGGTTCCTTTAGGGGAAACCGGGAGTCCAACAGCCAGCTCACAGGGTGAAAGGGGACTGGCAGAGCTGTAGCACAACACTGCTCCTCATCAACTATTGTTTCAAAAGGATAGGCTCTCTTTTAATACATATGCTAATCACCAGGATTGGCGTGTATGTTTCTCTGTTTGTGTGGATATGTTTTGTGTCTCTACGTGATTGCGTGTGTGCCTGCCTACCTGCATGTGTGCATATGTGCACATTTCTATGTGAATATGCATGTGCTTTGGAAATGCTAATCAGACCAACCTGCTTTTGTATACCTGTGTGATAATTGTAGTAAAAACGTCATCTGTCTGTTTCTTGCTCTCCTTTCAGGGGGCTGGCGTAGTCTTTTGTTTCTCTGGCCCCAGGTGTCAGGGGTCGTCTGGTCTCTCTCGTTAGCGTCCTAGAGCGCCAGGCAGCGTGGCAGAGCAAATAGCTCGGCTGGAGCATGCCTCCCTGGATCAAAGGACAATATGGTTCCTATCACATCATATGGAGACCTCATTACTCCCTTAATGCTAGCATTCTGCTCATAATGTTAGCTCAATTGAGTTGGTTTAGGTAACAAAGCCATGAAGAAATAGACATTTGAACAATGTATTAGTAGATGGGGATATTGAATTCTACCAACAAAATACCATGGGGGCTTTCAAGATGTCGAAATAATTAATATGGATGTGATTCGGTATACATTTGTTTATCTTGATGACTGATATATCTCACTTACTTCTATGGGGGCTTGGCTGTCCCCTCTTTTCATTCCTGTGCTCCAACACTCCTACACTTAGAAAAAAGGGTTCCAAAAGGTTTCTTTGGCTGTCCCCATAGGATAACTCTTTTTGGTTCCAGGTAAACCCCTTTTTGGTTCCAGGTAGAACCATTTTGGGTTCCATGTAGAACCCTCTGTGGAAAGGGTTCTACATGGAACCCAAAACGGTTCTGCTTGGAACCAAAAGGTTTCTACCTTGAACCAACAAGGGTTCTTCAAAGGGTTCTCCTATGTGGACAGCCGAAGAACCCTTTTAGGTTCTAGATAGCAAAATAAATTCTAAGAGTGTACAGTGCATGTCAGGGTTTCCATTATTCTGAATATTGACAATTGTCCACTCTCAGCAATAATACTAATCTTCCCGGGATCCAGCAACAAGGGACAGCAGCCATCATGCTTCGTGCATGGGCCTTCACTTGGCGACGCTGCCACGCACGCGACACGACACCTGGAGGGAGAAATCACATGCGTGTTGTGACCGGGTGGAAAAAGGCCCTTCACGGTCTCTCACCTTCACCCCCTCAGCCCCCTCAGCGCAGGACCCTGAGGAGGAGGAGCCCCCCTCCCAGCATCCTCGCTCCTCCACTCTCCAAAGGTCATCTGATAGGGGGGAGGCGAGAGAGAAAGAAAGAGAGAAAGAGATGGATAGAGAGAGAGAGGGGGAGAGAGAGAGGTAGAGAGAGAGGGAGAAAGAGCCCAGTGAGGGCAGCGGGGGTCAGTGACACAGGGGGGCCTGAGGAATCGTCACCTCGCAGACCTCACCCCAGAAACACAATTAGACTACATGGGTCTCTAATGCTTTCTAGGAGTACAATCCGTACCCCTGGAGAGGGAGGGGGATAAAAGCCACAGCCTTCTATCTCCTTCTCTCTCTCTCTCTCTCTCTCTCTCTCTCTCTCTCTCTCTCTCTCTCTCTCTCTCTCTCTCTCTCTCTCTCTCTCTCTCTCTCTCTCTCGCTCCCACTACTTCTTTCTCTGTCTCTCTCTCTCTTTTGTTCCTCTCCCCATGGGTATGCTGGCTCTCTGCCTCCCTTCATCACAAAGGCCATGTCCCTTTGTCTCGCTGTCCCAGGGCAGGGCTGGACAGGACACAGGGTTTGTGGGAAATCTGTGTGAGCTTTTCTCTGGTCCCTTGAAGGACTGTACCACTACCTGCATAATAAGTTCATCTACATTTTCACATTTGAGTCATTCAGCAGACGCTTTTACAGGAGCAATTAGGGTTAAGTGCCTTGCTCAAGGGAACATCGACAGATTTGTGTGTCATATTTTCAAAATAACCCCTGATCTCATACTGTTTTATGGGCACACGGACACACCGCTCACCCATGTCTGTAATCCTCTTATTAATCTGTCATCAAAACTTTAATACCATGTAGCTATGTGTGTGTTTGGGGCTCAGGCCTGGTCTTCACAAGTGTTGACACGCCACGTCTCCACCAAAGCCTTATCTGACCCTAGCCAACCCTCTGAATACCTGCTGAGACTGGCCCTGTCTTAAGTAGCTATCATCCACACATGGCTAAAGGTTGGCCTGGAGCATATTACAGGAGGTACAGGAGTCACTGCACATGTAGCCGACACTGACAAGACCATACATCCATCTGAGATATAGGAATGTAACGCTGCATGCATGCAACCACCCACCCACCCCAAAGCATCTCTCACATGCGGTCACGATATCCACACACAAACGACATGAACCCCCTGACAAAAACAATCTCAGAATCTCACGCCTCTCCTCCCGCCTCGCGTGGCACGGGCGTTTGCGCCGAGACCCAATTGCCATGACAGCGTGACCCACAACCCTTCTACCCCTTCCTCCCCGCTCGTCATCTATTTTACCCCCACTCACCTCCATCCCTCTCTCCATCCTCCCCCTCCAATTACAATATCCCCGTAATGGCCGCCTTTGTTTTTCTTGGCGCGGTCGCGTGGATTTGTCAGGATGCATTTCCTGTGCGCAAACTGAGGGCTGCCGCTGCGTGGCAATCTGGGCTCACTTCTCAGGCAGCTAAACCCTTTGACACTGTGCTTTTTAATTAAAATTACATTATGATTAATCAGCCAGAAGGGGGGCCCCTCTCCGTTCGTTTCCAGGCAGGTCTGATTACAACCTGTGATGGATGCCACTCGCTGCCAAGCCGCTAAAGATGTGCTGGCAGATGCGGCGGCCCGGCCAGCTTGTCGAGCCCCGGGGTTGCGGGCAACGAGGGAGGAGAGAGGTGCTAGGAAAGGGGGAAATGACACAGACAGAGGGAGAGAGGACAGATATTGGAGGAGAGGGGGAAATGACAGAGACAGAGGGAGAGAGGACAGATATTGGAGGAGAGAGGGAAATGACAGAGACAGAGGGAGAGAGGACAGATATTGGAGGAAAGGGGGAAATGACACAGGCAGAGGGAGAGAGGACAGATATTGGAGGAGAGGGGGAAATGACAGAGACAGAGGGAGAGAGGACAGATATTGGAGGAGAGAGGGAAATGACAGAGACAGAGGAACAGAGAAGAAAAGCGACGTGAAAAGGGACAGAAAGTGGACAGAGAGACATTGGGTGAAGGATGTTAAGATAGGTAGCGGGTAGGGATGAAAAAGGTAGTAAGAAAGAGAGAAACAGAGAGTCAGAGGGCAAGAGAAAGGAAGACAGAGAAAATGATGAGAAACAGAGCGAGTGAGACAGACAGAGACAATAACAGAGACCCCATAGACTGGGAAGGCACTTCAGAATGCGCCCCTCAGACATACCCAGCAGCCCCCTGGAAAACAATATTGATCTGGATATGTCTGGTCTGCCAGAGAGTGACTCCCAGAGCAGAGGAGAAGAAGGAGAAGGAGGAGGATAAAGGGGGGATCAGTTCTCCCTACAACAGTACAAGGTGCCTGGGTCTGGAAACAAGAGCCCATACTTACCTCCAGTGTCTAAGAGGGCACTGAGGGTCCTTTGTAGTGCAGGTACAGTAGTGTGTAGTCTGTGTACTGTAGTGTGTCGGCTCGGGAGCCCAGTAGTCTGTTTACTCAGGCTGAAAGAACCATGTTAGAAGCGTGTCCCTACACCAGAAAACAAAACCGTGAGGAGGATGTCAGGCAAGTAGTGCATCGATGGAGGCTTACATGGCCTGTGCGACACGTTTAAAATTGAATTAGTCAACAATGCGACACTGGGCGCGTCAGGGTTCTCTCTGGTAATGGCAGATTGCATGAAATATCTGTTATAGTAGACATTTTACAGGAACCGTTATTATATTCAATCCAATATTAACCCATTATCATATTGAACTCATATTGAATTCAACTCCATTCATTCCTCATGAATGACGTCAAATGGCTATTAGCAGATTGCATAACATGTAATGATACTATATGAGAGAAAACACTGAATGAAGCAAAGTCTGTCTCTCTGGGTGTGAGGGGGTGGGGTGAAGGGCAGGGGGTTGTAGGCGGTGAAGGGGTTAAGCTGGAGAGACGGGAGCGTTATCGAGCACGTCCCCACTGCTCATGGGTGTGCAACAGGGTGTGTGCTAATTGGAGGGGACCTGGGGAAAGGTCAGGGATGGAGCACTGACTGACTGAACACCCCCGATACCATTCAACCCCTCCACTGACTGACTGACTGAACAGTGCACACCCCTTCACCCCCAACACCTCAACCCCAACCCCAGTCCCTCCAACATATAGTAGTCTAATGAGCACAGACATCCCTGCATTTAACTGTTCACCTCATTTCTGGATATCAGTCTTTTAACTGTCTTCATACTTATTCAGTATGATAGTAAGTGACGTAGGTTTAATGCATAGCGAGTAGTAGCGACCAGTAAACGTATGTATTGGTCCAAAACCAGGAATTGACTCCCATAGAAATTATGTCCATAAACATTGGATACAATTTGGCTTTACTAGCCAGTAAAATGGCTGATGTTTTCTCCGTTATAAACTCCAGAGCAAATACAATAATTTGTGGTGCTTGACAGGCAGAATTAAAACCCAGTTGGTTGTCTGTCGCTGTCAGAGTGCAGAAGGCCTTAATCAGACTCCATTAATTAGATGCTCTTATTTTGAACATGCGGTGGTTGAGCTGCCACCAAGGGTTAGAAAATGATGACTTTTGCAAGCGCATTGTCTATTTCATTTGTGATTGTTTATTCATTAGTGTATGTGTCTGTTTTAGTATGTATGTGTATTCATCTTTATTTTCCCCATCATTCTATGTGGATAGGAATCCCTGCTCAAATGCCCAACTGTGGCTCATGTGTACGGTATGAGAGAAAAAGTGTTGTGTGTGCGTGTCCACACGTGTGTGCATGTTTCCATCCATCCATAGCCCGCGTGCGTGCTTTGGCACCATCAGCGGGGCTCAGTGGCGCTGACCTGACCCTCCGTTGAACCCTGTGCCCCTGCGATCCATACGTATCATTTACCCATAGCCCTCCCCTCCTCTCTCCCCTCCCCTCCCCGCTTTCTGGGCTAATGCACAGAGGCGTGAAACACCTCGTAATGCTCAATCACAGCGGGACAGAGTGGACAAGGAGCCATCCAGAGTGACAGCACAGGGCCAAGGAGGCGGCAAGGCAGAGGGAAGAACGACCCACACCCACCACCCTCAGGGAAAGGAGGTAGGAAAGGGAGTTGGTGGGGGGGACAGCCAGGGGGTTAGAGGGGTAGGGGTTACACTAAGGGAGTAGAGGGGTGGGGGGCTACAGAGGGGGTAAGTTAGTCTTGGGGTATAGGGTGTAAGGGGTGTTGGCATGGTAAGTGGGTGTTGGAGCTGGATGATAATGGTGAGGATGTTTCCGTGTGGGACTATGGTGTTTGGATCTGCAAGTGAAAAAATGAGAGAAAAAGAGAGGAGAGAGAAAGAGAGAGAGAGACCGCAACAGACGGAAGTCGCACACTTGCGAAGTTGGAGGTGTGAAAGACTTGATCAGGCTGAAAGGCAGCTTCTTGGATTATTGTTTGTTTTTTTAAGCTTGAGATCGTTTCAGAGATAATTTTTTTAAAATGTGAAACAAGACAAGACATGGGCAAGACCTCAAGTACTCATAGCGTACAAGTCAAATGGTTGTGAATTGATACATGTATTTATCCATTGTTTATCCACTTTACAGGTTAGTCTCATAGAGATAAAATCTATTTTTCTAGAGAGGACTGTGAATGACTACACCAACATAACAAGTGTGCAGTGTTGCACTGACAGTATAGAGAAAAATAGCACTAGCTTTATGCCCTTTGTACCACTTTATGATACACAGGCGACAATGATATTGTATGCCTCCCATCTCTATCAAAATAAAGCTCAAATATACACTGTGTGTACAAAACAAAACATGTTCTTTCATGACATAGACTGACCAGGTGAATCCAGGTGAAAGCTATGATCCCTTATTGATGTTACCTGTTAAATCCACTGCAATCAGTGTAGATGAAGGGGAGGAGACAGGTTAAATAATCATTTTTAAGCCTTGAGACAACTGAGACATGGATTGTGTATGTGTGCCATTCAGAGGGTGAATAGGCAAGACAAAATATTTAAGTGCCTTTGAATGGTGTATGGTAGTAGCTGCCGGGCACACCAGTTTGAGTGTGTCAAGAACTGCAACGGTGCTGGGTTTTTCACCCTCAACAGTTTCCTGTGTGTATCAAGAATGGTCCACCACCCAAAGGACATCCAGCCAACTTGACACAACTGTGGTAAGCATTGGAGTCAACATGGGCCAACATCCCTGTGGAACGCTTTCGACACCTTGCAGTCCATGCCCCGATGAATTGAGGTTGTTCTGAGGGCAAAAGAGGATTCAACTCAATATTATGGCGTTCCTAATATTTTTTACACACAGTGTGTATACAATATGGTCAAAATAATGCTTCCCTCATCAAAATACTTTAACATTCAGAGATACTGTGCATTTTTATGACCTTTTTTAAAAATAACTGACCAGTAACCAATTTTGCACATAGACACTATCTAAGTGTGAGACATAGATAATGGCATTACATAGATATACTGGCAATTCTATCCATGTGATGCAATTGAGATAAAACTGAAACACTCCAAGTCTGCACAATGTAATGTAAACAAGCACAAGATCCGCTTCCACCTTGGCAGAGTCCCTGATGTCCTTGCCCTTGCCCTGTGGACCCATGCCCAGGGCCCAGGCAGCACTGTGGCCAAGCTGCCCAATGGTCCAGCTAATCATATGCAGCGCCGCAAGGAAGCTTATGCATGTCCCAAATGGCAGCATATTCCCTATATAGTGCACCACTTTTGGCCAGAGCCCTATGCACTATATAGTTTGCCATTTGGGACAGCCAGTGTCAGCCTATGCCAGCTTATGCCTCCCTTACAGTCGGATGCCAAGGCCAGAGCCCACAGAGAATGACCCTGACAGACAAGCTTGGCATTACAGTGAACATTGAATGCATTGGCTTGAATGTGTGGGGGAGTTTGGAGTGGACCCCCCCAAACTTGGAGTGGTACCCCCCCCCACTCTGTGTGTACCCCTCTGTCCAATTCCTGCTGTGGGGGCACTGACCCCTCTGACTGTGTGGACAGAGATCCCGCTGACCAACACAAACACTGCCATTACTAAGGCCCAGCAGGGCGGGACCATACGAAAACACTGAAAGGCAGTGTTGTGTGTATGTATGTGTGTATGTGTGTGTGTGTGTGTGTGTGTGTGTATGTGTGTGTGTGTGTGTGTGCGTGTGGTTCTGTACTGAGACGGGGGGCATTTTCCTTTCCAACATATCACAGGTGACCTCAACTCCCCCTGGTTCTCCCTCAGTGACAGCCTGTTCAGGAGACAGAAGGCAACACGAGGAAGTATCTATTCATTTCCTCAATATTGTATGTGTTCATGTATGGATTTCATCATTACTATTCATGGACCATTACAAAACATCATAGCATAATTAAATAGGTTATCATTTGAAATGGACAAAGGGTTAAACAAATAAAGGGTGATTTGAAGCAAAAGGTCACAGGCATTATGGAGAGGACTTTGACAGTTAGGTAGGGTAGAAGGGTGGAGGGTAGGAGGAAGATGTCATCTGAGAAAACAAACCCAAATTACTTTACGCCCACCGAAGCACACACACACACACACACACACACACACACACACACACACACACACACACACACACACACACACACACACACACACACACACACCATAAGCTGCAAGTAGCCATCTGAAAGCATCTGTTTTCTAAACAGATGAGTGACCTTGTGTGTGGCCAGGGAAGGATGTGAGCGCTATGGCACGACAGGGGTGTGAGCCATACAGGGGAGGGGGCAAAGGAGAGGGTTATGAGACAGATCAAATCCCCTCATCACTCATTCAGATATCCCTCTCTGTCACTCAGATACCCCTCCCTGTCAAAAGTGTGTTTGCAGTTGTGTGCAAGCGTGCATACATGAGTGTGTGTGTGTATATGTTGCATGTGTTCAGTATTTGAATGTGCATCAGCATCTAAATAAAGTGTGTACACAGTGAGTGACTGTATCCACTGTGGGTGGCCTCTGGCCCCTGGTGACCTTTGACAAGTCTCTGTCACTTCTCACCTCACAGAAACGAACGTTGTCATTCCAACAGAACGACATCATCGTCCCTCCTCCTAAAGCCGTCTCTTCAATTAAACCCTAACGAATGGCTTAACACACTGCCACATCAAATTACTATGTTGTATTTCACCTCTGTTGGATGGTGGACCTAGGGATGCATGGAGAAGGAGCCGATATCACACATGGTTACAGGGGGTGTCCATCCTGACCATATCATTATCATCATCGTGAGACTCCACAGCGAGAAAGGATGTGTTGTTTTTTTTCACACGCGTCAGACCCAAAGGGGTTCCCCCGGTCAGGCCATCTAGCCGGAGAGCCTTGTCTCACCTCTGTGACATGGAAGCCACCCTGGCTGTCTGTGTCACCTCACATCCCCGGCGCCCAGAGAAGGACACTGTGACTAACGTGACAGGGCCAGGGGAAGGTGAAGAACCCAAAACGCTTAAGACACACATGGCTCAGAGCCAAGTCTGTGCCTGCCTAGTGCCTACACACCATCCTCCTCCTGTCCCTCCTAGCACATGAGGATATCTATGTGAACTTTTATACTTTCTGATCCTTCTAACCTTTACATTCTGAGGAGAAATGCAAAAGGACAGTAATGTTCAATGTCTTTGTGAAAAAATCAGGCTCTCTGACAAGTGTCATTCGAAAATGTAATTGCAGTCCCGTCTACGATGACCTTGCCGCCATTACGTGCAGTTTTGTAGAATGTGCCAAGTAAACTAGATGAACATTGCTTCATCCAGACCAAATACGCACTCTTTATGCAGATATCTACTCTCGTTGGCAAACATTTTGCCCTTTTGCCAACTTACCAGTGTATCCATCTGAAAACAAGCGCTGCTTTCTTTCAGTGGCTTATTTTCTATGTCTGAGACAAACACCTCAAAAAGGACTTCTTTATTCTCCTTCATAAACCAACTGACAGACAATCCAACTGACAGATGTCAGTCATGACTCACACTGGTTACTGTGTGGGGGTTCTGGTAGGTGCAAAGCAAGACAGGGATTCCTATGTTCTTGTGTTGCTTTTTCATGAAAACTGCTTTTTATCAAATGTATCTGCAATGGTGGTCTATGGTCTGGTCTGACATGATTTACTTTCATTTCAACAAAAAGCACAGCACAATACCTCAGCTTGATTTTGTACTCTTCAGTGCAATTAGATTACAGTATGTAATGTAAAATATCTACTGTAAACTTACTTGTCTCACTAATACCTCGCTGATTTTGAATGATGTGCTGGCAGTCATTACGGTCAGTTAATAGCCAATTCATATTTTTCATTATAATAATAATAATAATAATAATAATCATCATTATTTTGTTATAATTTCTTGAATAATGTCTGTCCTGGAAAATGTTGTGCACAACAAGTTACTGTATATCCGGGATTGAACATAGTCTGTATAGGTGACATAAGATGCCATAAACAGTAAGTGAGAATACTAAAAATGAGAATATGATGATAATAAATGCGTAGTATATTTTATGGCTTATGCATCTGCTGTCTCTTATGAGGAATATAGCATCAAAGCTCTCTGCCACTGACTTGCTCATCTGTGAATAAAATGATGAGAAACTGACGCTATGGATGACTTGTGGATGGGTGACAAAACATGTGACCCCTGCTCTCGCGTTTCGGCCAATCACGTAACACTCAGCTCAATGGCATGCGATTTAAAGAGAAAAGGCACAAAAAACAAACAGCAGTGGTCCTTAGTATCCTCCCTCCCCTCTCCTTAACTCCCCTCTTTATCCAATCCTCCTACGTTGCACTGATGAACTTGTGCTCCCTGCCTTCTATTTGACCTCCTTGAGTGCCGCAACCCTCCCTCCACCTCCATCTCCCCCCTGCCTTCCTCCTCTTCCTCCCAGGCCTTCCAACGCGGCAGACTGCCGCTCCCGCCTGGTCGCCCCTCGCCGTCTCACCGAAGTGAGAAAATAAGATGGCATTGGGATCTATTAACACATTGAGCTGAGTGTGAGTGAGGGGGCCCTAGCCCCAGCCGAGGCCACTCTCCTGAGCCCCTTACAACCGACCGACTGCCACGAGGGCTGCTCTGGCCTGGGGCTGGCAGGAAGGTGCAGGGGTGGAAGAGGTGGAAGGGTGGAGGAGGAGGCATGGATAGGGGTGAGGGGGGAGAGAGGTAGGGGGGATGGCTGTAGGCAATTAGACAGGGCTGAGTACTACCATAGAAGGGGGTAGATGGTTGTGGTTGGGGTTGCTGTACGGAGCACGTTGTGACTGGTCCCCAAGAAATCTCAGCACCTCATCAACAGGAGCCATATTGATCGGAGGATTGATCCACCTGCTAGGAGTAATGATCAATAGATGCCTGTAAGGACTTGTGTGTTCTGACAAAAGAGGCTTGCGTACTGTACTGTACACACAGGGCCACGACATACCTTGAAATGTGAGGAGTGAATTGAATCTGGTGTCTAAGAAGCAAATTGAAAATTTTTTAAGTAAACAATATTTTGGCACAAAACTGCAGGGGACAAAACGTGAGGATTATTTCTGATAGCGCATGTTACGAGTGTGAGCATGTGCACGTGAGTGCGTGATGGTGATTTTTCAATAAAATGTTTTAATTTGTAGACAAACTGAAGCATCTCAGAGAACATCTGAGATATTGTTATTATTCTTATTTTATCCTTGTTCAAATTGTATGATAACTACACTGTAATGTGCTGACATCCACAGGATTCCACTCATGAACTTGTTGGCACTATAAAATATAATGTGTGTCTTCAGAGAGTGTCAGTACATTGGTGTGATTACACAGTTTTTTTTTACAATCAAAAAGGATAACTCTCGATTTGCTGTCACACTTCAATTACACTTCCATTTCATAACATTAACAAACACATAGTGCGGTGACAAATAATACATCTCTGATGATATTGACATCCCATGAATGTGCCAACATATTGTCCGATTAATAAATGAAAACGGGCAATGATATTAATACATTCCTAATTATGGAATAATGATAATTGTTGTATGATTGATTACTAGCAAAATGCTTGTTTAATGTTAAATATATACTAAAAACAGATCTGTCAAATTCTGTCAAATGAGCACGTGGCATATTTTAAGAATATACAGTATCTACTGTGTGCAGTTCATTATTCCAGCAACAATTGATAAAAATGTACTGTATACTGATATACAATGTTTGTGTGTGTGCCACAATCCTTTCCATACCCTGACAGTTCAAAAGAAACACCACCATTTTGTCAGCCCCAAGCTCTCAAAAAGACATGTGGCCTTCCCTCAGAGGAACGGGTTACCAAACGAACCAAGCATGATATTTACAGGTGTGAAAAGATACATTTGACTAATACAGTGAGAAATTCTTCCGTCAAGTGTGCCCCTTCCAATATATGCCTGCTCGGTTCAAATGAGGAAGAGCGAAAAAATCTTAAGAGCGAGTCAGTCATCTTGTCTTTTGGCTGTGTTTATTAAGAGGAGCCGAGGCGTAGCTGAGCACAAGTCTTAAGAGAAAGTGATAAAATATACAGCGAGAAAAGCTCTGAAAGTGTCAGGAAATTAAAGCTCAGTGCAACAGCGGGGCGGGGGGAGGGGGGAGTGTTCAAGATGATCACAATCTGCTTGTCCGACTTCAGAGAAGAAGACTTGTCCTCAAGGGCCTCGATGTTCTCCGGCATCATTAAGCAAGAGACCGACAGCCTGGGTCAGCAGACTGACCGCACATCATAGGATGAGAAGATGGGGTAATTCTATAACACAAAACTGGATTCGATCATTTCAAACTAAAATGCACTAGTTCTGAAATGTAAAGTGTGTCAAACCTATCACAAGCTACATTTTGTTTGCAAGCGTCAGGTCAGGTCATCAAAAGGTGTCTTCTCATCAAGGGAAGCTCCTCATCAAAAGGTGTCTTCAAACGAGGACACGAGGACAGAAGAGTAAATACGAGGGGCCTGTTTAGTGTTCAGAACACCATAGTCAAGTGAAAGAGAAGGGAATGGGGGTATGGGAGGGGGCAGGGGGTGGAGAAGGAGGGCACAGGAGGGTTGTGACCATGCACCCAGGCTAATGCAGCATGGCTCTGAGCCCAGACAAGACAACACTGGGTCTGCCTGTCGTGTCACAGAGCAGCTCAACATCCTGTACAGAGTCAGGAACATTAGCATGGGGACTGGTAGCTCAGTGCCAACACTGCACCTACCTCATACCATAAAGACAAGTGATCCTACAAACTAACGTTGCAGTTTTGTCATTTCACTATTTGTCTTTTCAAATAGTGAAATGTACACCTGTTATACATCCACACATTACTTACGATAATGTTATAACAATGACTACAACATTTATTACAATTAATTTACATTGATTTAGACACTCACTTAAGATTCCATAATGTTATTCATTATTTTCTAATAGAATGCTGTATAAATTACACATATTGATGTGATTTGTACAATAGTAATATACTGTGTTCCATAATGTTATTCATTCATTTTAAATTGAATACTGTACAGATTACACATATTGTTGTGATTTGTACTGTAGGAATATACTGTATTTTCAAAAAAATCTACATGCTGTAATAAAAAGGACAGGCGCTTCCTATCTCCCTCCACATTGAACGAATTTTGATGTCAGTAATTCTCCACCTTGAACTCCACCTAATTATCCACCTTCAACATTATTCTCATAAGAATAAAATGATGCTGAAGAAATGTATACAGAGCAAAATCATTAAATGACAAGCTTTGATACCTAAAGAAACTTCCAACTCCTTGTTCTCCCCTGCTGTATTTGAGCTTGCATCCCTTTTTCTACTTTCTTCCTCTCCCACCATTCACAGCCCGCCGCTATGCCCCTCTCCGCCCCTCCATGCGGCCTGACGGGCGCAGAGAGAGACCCCCTAATTAATGGACGCAATCTTGCGGCGCTCGACCAGCCTTAAAACTCTTTTAATGAAGGGATTAGCTGTGGCGCATTAAGATATATTTAACCCGCAGCACTAGCTCTGTTTCAATAAGTATTAAACAGCCCATTAAATGGAGTTGGGAGCTCAATTAAGACAGACAAAGGACAACACACTGAATGTGAAGGGGGGAGTTGGAGAAGGTTGAGGAGGAGGGTCGGGATTCGGGGTATGTGCCCTTTGCATTTAGCATCTGCCCAAACAGCTCATGGTGAGCCGAAGGAGAAAGGGGACTGACGTGTTATAGCTGGAGGGCACAGTGTCGGGGCCAGTGATGGTTTACTTTACATCCATCCAGGGTCAAGTGGAATGGAGGACTGGCTTCTTCAGAACCTCAACAAATAGGGTGGATCAGGGCTTTCTCTTCCCTCCAGCAGGGGCCCCAGTATTGTCCTCAACTTGCTCTCTTCTCTCTCTCTCTCTCTCTCTCTCTCTCTCTCTCTCTCTCTCTCTCTCTCTCTCTCTCTCTCTCTCTCTCTCTCTCTCTCTCTCTCTCTCTCTCTCTCTCTCTGACTGCCCACAGTGTCTCTTACTTACTTTCCATTTCTTGTAGTTGAATATCAAAATCTAAATTGGATATCTCAGACTATTTAAAAAAGTTTTTACTGAACAAACATATGTTATTTTGCTATTTGAACTAATTTGAACTGCTGAAAGTCTTCTCAAAGTGTACCCCGCATTGGAACCTGAAGCCAGAAAAGTCCAAATCTATTTTCTAAGTTGTTGATTTTTGCACAAACAATGAACCACCTTCAGGCATGCCAGAGTCCCTGCTGAGCAATGCTGGTATTGTTCACTTGGAAAACAAAACTGGCGTGGGTGCTGGCTTTATCAATTTTCTCTTTTTCGCCCACCATTCGTTAATTTCGTGGCATGGTGAAGGCCCATGTTGGACCCAGCAGGCTGTCCCATACGCGTGGCAGCTCCTAAAATTAGTTGGAGTCAGCGGTGGCCTCTTTGCAGTTCTGCCTCAGAGGATGTTCGCTACAATGCTGATCCAAAAGCAACAGCGCTGATAAACACCTTTGTCTCACTATCTGAACATTTGGAATACAACTTGGATTTTAAACAAATCTCAAAAAAGGGGCTACAAGCTAAAATATTGGCAGTTTTTTACGTCCACCTGTGTCAATCTAATAAAGATCTATTGATCTGGGTACCTTGAAATTGTGGACCGAGAGACAATGCAGACTGAAAATGCGAAATAATCCACTGTTTTTATAATAAATTCATTCAGAGTTTATACCCTCGTTAAGGGACTCTCCTTCATATTTAAAAGTATATTTACTAAGCACTATACCAAATGTAATGTTTTATTTGGCCCCCCAAATTTATATTGTTGGACATAAAAAACGGTTTAAAAAAAATCAGCTCAAGGCATTTTAATTTTGGAAATCTGTTCCGAAGTATTCACACACATAATACAGAGACACGTGATCGTATACAAATGTAAGCAAGGTTTGAAATGATTATGTTTTAGTCAAATATTATGTCTGTTTGGGCTGCTTGCGGTCAATTTGCTGTCTACAAATTATTAGTAATTATGTTCCAGCCCTCCAACCATCCGCTCAAGAAAAAATCAGCCAGCGGCTGAATTTAATTCATGATTCCTGGTGTAAAGGGTTATACACTGCAACATGCATATCATACAGATGATCAAATATACTCCAAAGATAATAAAACAGGATAATATAGTTTTCCTTTACGATAGCATGGAGTGTTTTAATTACAGATCATTACATATGCTAACACAGACAGATCCTCTGCATGATGAGCTAGCAAGACGCATTCAGAGGCGTTAATTGGCCCCAAGACTCCAGGCCCTCCTTCCCTATCTATCATGATTATATTGAACACGACGTGGGCTAGCATCGAAATACATTCCCTATCAAATACCATTACCCCCTTGTTCGGCAGAATGTGGCGGAACAGCTTGCTGCTTTTTGGGGTTTGTCTGCTGTTGAGCTAATTGGCCTGAAACTAAATTCCAACCAAGTGGCTGTCAGTGTGCCCTATCTGTTTGAGTGGATTTGAAGGGGACGCAAGTGCTCAGGGATGGACAGTCAGAACATGCTTCGGCTTAGATGAGCACCATGCAATCGTGGCACAAACCTTCAGTCCGGATTAACCTTCAAAGTCATTAGCATTTGCGTTAGCTTGCAGGCTAGCAGATCTACTGTGGAGGCTATCAGCTGCTGCAGAGATGCGACTGACAATAAACAGTGAAAGTGAATTACAGTGGATTATGGTTTAGCAGACATTGCTCAGATCAGATAGCTCCAAGATATACTACTGGATATCTGTTTTGCTAGTTCTTTGTCTCATATACTTCACAGTACTTAGTTTATTAGCACTGGTAACTGAAATATACCCTTCAAACCAGAATGTAAACCTTCCCTTCAAACAAGAACCCAAACATACCCCTCAAACCAACCAAACAGTGTTAGCGAAAATGCTAAATGCCACTATTTTCTTTCTCACAGCATTAGGCATCCCAGTCTGCTACAGTAATAACATACACTACTCTGGTAACGGTGAGAGGAGAGTGTGTCACCCCAAAAAAAGCCACTGTGAAAAACAGGACTACCCTCCACTGATACTGTGTGATACTGTGTGGCATTGGCACAATCCTGTTATTAAGGGAGCCGGCTGGCAGGCTGACAAAACTATGGTAAACACCCCTCCCGCTGTGTTCTTTGCACCCTGGTCTCAGCTCTCTGAGGTATTCCCTGCCTGTTGGTCCTGTGAGGAAAGGGAGAGGGAGAGGGAGAGAGAGAGAGAGGGAGAGAGAGCGAGAGAGAGAGAGAGAGAGAGAGAGAGAGAGAGAGAGAGAGAGAGAGAGAGAGAGAGAGAGAGAGAGAGAGACAGATGGGTGGGGGTGAAAGAAAGAGAGACTCATCAGCCCGGAGTGTGCCATGTCACCTGCTGCAGCATCAGGGTTCACTGCTCACATCTCCCCCCCAATCTCTCTACCCCTCTCTCCCTCATTCTCTCCCTCGCGTCAATAAGTCGCATGATGGTGTAAAGTGTAAAAAACCAAGTGACCCGGTTGCCTGAGTGCTGGACATAAACTACCGTAGGGTGGGTGGAGGTGGGTGGGTGGGAGGTGGGGGGCCTGTTTCACACTCTGTGGGTGAATCACCTTTCTTCACAGATTGGCCTCCTTCTTGGCGGAGCTGCCACGGTGCAGTTCATAAGCACATGTTAGTGTTGATCAGCTCACAGTCCGTTCTGACCAGTCAAGGGTGACAGTGAGAGGTGCCATGATATGGATACCTGGTGGAGAGATTATAGGCCTGCTCTGCCGGGAGTTTAGATGGATGGTAGTAGGGGATGAGCGGGAATTTGGTTGTTGTGATGGTATGATGGTGGATTCCATTAAAGCCGATTGAAATGTTTGAAATGAGCACTGTAGAAAATGTGTACATTATTTATAGTTGACTTCCAAGTCAACTATAAAGTAAGGGCTTATGAGGCAAGACATATCATTGTCACTATCAAGTGTGTACTGATAGATCTTAGTGAAAGTTGATCATCGCATGACTACTACTACTGAGGACTTCAATGAAGTACTGCCTTCTGAGTGTCGATGGGTGAACTCCACCAAAGTTGACTTGGACCAAGCCAAGATGGAGGCCTCAGCTGCGGCTAAGTGAAGCCAACGCGTGGTGAAGGCCTTTGAGCAGGGTGACAGGAGGGAGCGGGGAGCCAGTGAGTGCATGTTAGAGAGCGTTTGGTGAAAGTGCAGACAGCTTGGGAGGTGCTAATGAATGCCGGGCACTGCTAGCGTACTGTACCCAGGCTCCGGCTGCACACTGGCAGCCTCCTGTCCCTCCTGCCCGTGCGATATGTGAAAGATCAACCGGTTGGAGAGA
Organism: Coregonus lavaretus; assembly: GCF_964263955.1. NCBI lineage: Eukaryota > Metazoa > Chordata > Actinopteri > Salmoniformes > Salmonidae > Coregonus > Coregonus lavaretus. The sequence goes on from NC_139994.1 coordinate 33,937,009, forward strand.
CCAGACGGGAACACACACATAGTACATACTGTAAACGTGCATCCACACGTATGGACGCGGACACACACAGCTGGCTCCCTACTGGTGTCACGTCCGCTTTGTGTTGTGCCTAAGAACAGCCCATAACTGTGGTATATTGGCCATATACCACACCCCCTCGGGCCTTATTGCTTAAATATATCATGAATCATACACATGCCTATTTATGCATATTTAAACACACACATATATACAGTATATATATACAGTGCATTCAGAAAGTATTCAGACCCCTTGACTTTTTCCACATTTTGTTATGTTACAGCCTTATTCTAAAATGGATAAAATTCATTTTTCTCTTCATCAATCTACACACAATACCCCATAATGACAAAGTGAAAAGAGGTTTTTAGACATTTTTGCAAATTTATTAAAAATACATAACAGAAATACGTTATTTGCATAAGTATTCAGACCGTTTGCTATGAGACTCGAAATTGAGCTCAGGTGCATCCTGTTTCCATTGATCACCCTTGAGATGTTTCTACAACTTGATTGGAGTCAACCTGTGTTAAATTCAATTGATTGGACATGATTTGGAAAGGCACATACCTGTCTATATAAGTTCCCACAGTTGACAGTGCATGTCAGAGCAAAAACCAAGCCATGAGGTTGAAGGAATTGTCAGTAGAGCTCCGAGACAGGATTGTGTCAAGGCACAGATCTGGGGAAGGGTACCAAAACATTTCTGCAGCATTGAAGGTCCCCAAGAACACAGTAGCCTCCATCATTCTTAAATGGAAGAAGTTTGGAACCACCAAGACTCTTCCTAGAGCTGGCCGCCCAGCCAAACTGAGCAATCGGGGGAGAAGGGCCTTGGTCAGGGAGGTGACCAAGAACCCGATGGTCACTCTGACAGAGCTCTAGAGTTCCTCTGTGGAGATGGGAGAACCTTCCAGAAGGACAACCATCTCTGCAGCACTCCACCAATCAGGCCTTTATGGTTGAGTGGCCAGACAGAAGCCGTTCCTCAGCAAAAGGCACATGACAACCCGCTTGGAGTTTGCCAAAAAGCACCTAAAGACTCTCAGACCATGAGAAACAAGATTCTCTGGTCTGATGAAACCAAGATTGAACTCTTTGGCCTGAATGCCAAGCGTCACGTCTGGAGGAAACCTGGCACCAACCCTACGATGAAGCATGGTGGTGGCAGCATCATGCTATGGGGATGTTTTTCAGGGACTGGGAGACTAGTCAGCATCGAGGCAAATATGAACGGAGCAAAGTACAGAGAGATCCTTGATGAAAACCTGCTCCAGAGTGCTCAGGTCCTCAGACTGGGGCAAAGGTTCACCTTCCAACAGGACAACGACCCTAAGCACACAACCAAGACAACGCAGGAGTGGCTTTGGGATAAGTCTCTGAATGTCCTTGAGTGGCCCAGCCAGAGCCCGGACTTGAACCTGATCGAACATCTCTGGAGAGACCTGAAAATAGCTGTGCAGCAATGCTCCCCATCCAACCTGACAGAGCTTGAGAGGATCTGCAGAGAAGAATGGGAGAAACTCCCCAAATACAGGTGTGCCAAGCTTGTCCCGTGCAGCTCAGTTGGTAGAGCATGGCGCATGCAACGCCAGGATTGTGGGTTCGTTTCCACACGGGGGACCAGTATGAAAAATGTATGCACTCACTAACTGTAAGTCGCTCTGGATAAGAGCGTCTGCTAAATGACTAAAATCTAAAATCTTGTAGCGTCATACCCAAGAAGACTCAATGGTGTAATCACTGCCAAAGGTGCTTCAACAAAGTACTGAGTAAAGGGTCTGAATACTTATGTAAATGTAATATTTCCGTTTTTTATTTTTATAAATGAGCAAAAATTACTAAAAATCTGTTTTTGGTTTGTCATTATTGGGTATTGTGTGTAGATTGATGAGGGAAAAAAACAATTTCATCAATTTTAGAATAAGGCTGTAATGTAACAAAATGTGGAAAAATTCAAGGGGTCTGAATACTTTCCGAAGGCACTGTATATATACAGTATATCAATATTCATGTGTTGTTGAGAAAACATATTTGCTCATAGCTTATTTTGACTTGAAATGAATGGTAGTGTATCTCAGATTCTTGATTGAGTCTTTACGAACCAGTCATACCATCTGTGGTTGTCTTTAACGTCACTCTATTTTATGGATACCTTACAAGTGATTTTCAACAAAAGGGCATTCTACATAGAACAAACACAAAACCTGCTGTGTTGGTATAATATGTGAAGATAGCATTGTCTATGGTTTCTGAACATTTTAAAGTTGGCCGTGGCTGCGAATACAGAGTTTTCGCCCACCCCCCCCCTCCCTCTGGAAACCTCTTTCTCAAAGCTATGGATCCAGATCACTTTCTGCATTTGTTATTTTAGGAACACATTTGTTCTACTTCGCTGCTGCTCACACTCACTCCACCTTCCTTCATGTTTCTGTCTTTACTCACCCTCTTCTGAACCATGATAACGTAGCCTATGTCTCTGCCTCATTTTCTGGACATATTAAATAAAAACTCAGTGGCGATTTGAACGAACATTCAAAGCCATTATGAAGGCTACAACCTACTTTGTCTGTTGTAACGGATATTGCAGTTGCACAAGCAGGACGCAGTCCCTACACATTGCATTGGAGCAAAAACAATCTGCGTTTTATATAATGATGTAGGCTAATCTTTGTAGTTGCTGCCATATCTTTTTTGCTGAAAAAGAACACTACTATTTTGACTGCCTGTCTCCTGCTTAACCAATGTTTGCAATGATGATGAAAAAATAACATTAAATCGCTAATTAGACTGCGTGTCTGTGACTTGCTTGTGTTTGATATGCTGCCTAGATAGCTGCATGTAACTCCCCACTTGAGTTTTACATTGGGGCAACATATTTTCTGCGAGTTTGTACGAACATGATGATCATGTATTTTGTGTACAACATGCAAATAGTGCATGTAGCCTAACTCCCCTCCTGAAAAAATAACATGAAATCACACTTATGCTTAATAGCCTACTGAGGCATGGAATGCAATAGTTGGAACATGTTGACCATGTCCTTTGTGTACAACATGAAGTGTGTAGGCTACACCTGACAAAGGCGTTCATCGCCGATCAAAGCGGCAGCGGAGCACTGAGCAGAAGGTATGTAGGCAGCGGAGTGGGCAGCAGCTACGTATTTTAAAAAAATATGTTTTCTAGAAAATCCAGAATCACAGCCACTCCGGTTAACGTTTGGTGCATTTGAAACACGTGGGATATGAACCCGGATCTCCCATGGAAGCAACCAACGTAGTAGACCATTAGACCAAGAAGAAATACCAATTTGGGCCCAAGGATAGACACTGGTTTTGAAGTTCGCAAGTGGGGCTACCTCATCACGTGACTATGACCGACTCATGTCCACTGTTGGTTATGAAGTTCGCAGGCGGGGCTACCTCGTCACGTGACTATGACCGACTCATGTCAGCTACAAGTTGCTAATGTTTTCTGGTTAGCAAGTTTCAGACTCTCCCCATTGCTTTTCAGGGAGGCCACAAAATGTGATGCATCTGATTTTCTCTCGTAGATTGCTCCCTTCAGAAACATGTATTTATGAGTAACTTGAACCTCATTATATACTCTTTGCGAGTTGTCTGGAGATGTATCTATTCATTAGCTTCAAAAGGGTGTCATGTGTATGAATTATGCTAACAGGATCTAATTAGCAGATGCAAATGAGGTTAGTCAAAATTGTACTGAAAAGACAGAAGAAAAGCTCCATGGGATAGTTGGAGCATGACAGCTTACCAACTGCCCCCACGCTGGGCACCAAATGTGATGGTTCGCCCCTGCTGCTGCTCTTTACAGGAGACAGGATTGAACCATAAACACAGATGTGGGGAGGGCACCCGTATCAAAGGATCATCTAAAACTCAATACCTGCCTGTGGTCAAAATCCTTCCAATGACCCTAAAGACGTTCACAACAGCATCTACACATTACCAAATGTACATGTGCGTTAATTAACAAGCGTGTTGAAGAACATCTTGTTTTCTACCTAAAATTATTTGGCCCACCACAAAAACAACCCCCAAAAAATATTACACAACCAGCTGATGGAACTTGGGAATCCGGTGTTAATGAAACTCACCAATAGCAGCCGCCTACAGGCTCCTGCCATTATGACATCAATGCCCCAGACTGTGGCAGAGCTGGCAGAGCTCGAGAGCAGGCCTTCTGGTCTCGGCAGGGAGGTGGGCCAGCAGGCTGCAGGCAGGAGCAGGGTCACAGACTCCTCTTCCTGCTATGGGAACCACGACGACACTCACAGGCACTGGCAGGCAGGAGCATAGGGGGGAGGCAGAGACCCTTTTTAGGCATGTCACAGAACACAAAGAGCACAGAGCGGAACGTACCTGGCACTGGCAATGATCAGCTAGCCATGCCTTACCCTTGCACTGACCCTCAAGCCATGTAGACCCTGCCAAGATCAGAATGGACAGTGATGGGTGGAAACCGGATCAGGTTATTTTGTCAGGTTGAAAGAGAGTCTCACTGAATAAATCACTATGAACAGGGGATGATTGGCTGGTACATGTTATTGTACACGATATTGTGTCAGGAGAGAGGAGAGTGAAAGACAAAGAGTGAGAAAGAGAAAGTAGGCAATCTTGGAGCGGCCCAGCCACCCACTCTTCCACCCACACACTGATACACTTCACCTCAAGCCCACACACACACACATAGACTAGATGGGGATCAGAGGCGTACCTCGTTACCCACAATTCTCACCACACCCCCAAGTCTTGCGAGCAACAGGAACCTCAAAGGTCAAAAGACTTGTCCTAAACAACTTCTATGTGGCCTGATATTGCACAAACCAGGATACAGACCACAGCTCTTCTAATATATATAATATAAGAACATGCCAAACCAACCAAGCTGAGTGTTGCTGTTCATTAAAACGGCAATCAGCAGTTGAAACAATAACAAAGCTGAGGGACGAGATATGTCTCAAATTCATAGAAAAACCTATGGATGCAAGGACTGACCATCCATGATATCAACAATATGGTTTTAACCATGTTTTGAGGCTATATCCTGTTTGTTCACATTTACTTTGTTTACAAACATTTGAGTCAAACAAGCTTCTACAGTATTTTGTGGTACGACAGTTGAACTAAGCTCATGAGGCATTTCAGTTATATTCTTCAAGAATCAACGGGTACATATCATTAATGAACACGTCCAAAATAGGATGTACCAACTGCAGATTGCCCCTTTAACGGTCACTAGACTAATACCACCATAACAGCCTACTGAAAATACCAAAATACCAAAGCAGAATTCAAAAAAATACCGATCACGACAATGCCTCTGAACAGCCTGAAACAGATCCCATAGGTAATGGCAAGATCAAGTATTGCTTTCATACATTGTTCTTTTTGACTGTATATGAAGGGGGTCTTAACTCTAACACCTCCCACGCAAATGTACCTTGCTGTGTCTCACACACACACCCACCACCTCAGCCCAGGGCTCCCCTTTCAACAGCCTACTCGCTGAAGGTGTGATCGCTGCTCTTGCTGGTGTGGAGGGGGGGGGGGGGGGGATTCTTCAATCAGGCCTACATGCATGTATTATGTTGGGATGTCCTCTGCTGCTTCATCACACTTTTTTTGTGTGATTGGAAAGAGTCGTGTTGCGTCCCTTTTCATAGGGGATCCCCTGCGTGTCATTTTTCTTACTGAGCTGATAAGGAAAGGTAATGCTTGTATACCAGTCCAAGGGGGGTTTCACTTAGTAGTTGTCATGTTTTTTGTATCTTTTATACTCATTGTTAGCTGGAAATTCATTGGATAGCCCATTGTCTGCTTTTTCACCTAAAAACAAATTCATGGCAAGTCCTAAGTGGGCTATACACTTGAATTGAGCTCTCAACCTTTTTATTCTATACTATTAGTGAGTTGCACATTATCTGGCAACTTAATATTGTATGTGGATGTCTATGTGCATGAGTGACTAATAACATGCAAGCATTTGTGCGGGGGGGGGAAATGAGTTGTTCGTTGCCTATACAACAGATTTTTTAAACAGAACCCGGAGCATTAGTGCTGGGTTTGGGGCCAACTGGTCCCATCTGTTTGGTTCTAGCGAGGTCCAAAGCAATGAGATGATCTTTGAAAGCAAGCTTCCCCGTCCCTGATCGACAGAATGTTTGATCGTTGTGTCTAGACCTCCACCATATCTAACCTGCTAGCACAGAAGGACACGACAAACATGACATACATGACATACATGACAAACACTCGACAGACGATCCAAAGGAACAGATAAACTCCTTTCCCTTCCCCATGTAACTTGGAGACTCATGATAGTTGCTGTTCAGTGTTTCTTGTCACTCAAGTCCAACCTGAGGGAGTTTGTCTGGATACCTCTTTGTATGGCTGTGGTGAAGGCATTCATTTACAGTTGCTGCCAATGGGTTGTACTATGACCAAACTTCCGTCCAATTTCTGTCAATTCTTAACCTGCTGGGTTCAAAAAACGATTGAACAAAGTCACTCCCCACTGCGCACAGATGTCAATTCAATGTCTATTTCACATTGGTTCAACGTCATTTCGACGTGGGAAAAAACGTTGGTTCAACCAGTGTGCCCAGTGAGTCCATACCTCTCTTACTTTCTACTTTGCTGGACCTTGCTTTGGGGAACATGTAAGCTAATTTTCTATTTAAAAAAATCTTGATTCTGACATAGGGTTCTTTGCTTTTGTACTTGACACTGTGCTGCTCTCCAGTTAGACTGAACTGCTATGGGCCGCCACAATGTATGTGGGAGTCCCTGCTGTTTCCCTGACTGCCAGGCTCTCCCTTTGCAGCTTTGGCTCCAGAGCCATGCAAGCCCATCTGATGTGGTCTCTCCATCTGACTAGTCGTCACCCATCCATCCACCAGCCTTTTGGAGGGATCCTTCAGTACAGGAGGGACGCAGATTGTTGTTGGCCATTTACATGTAAATACAGAGACTCACGGCCTGCGCCTGTGTTCAATATTGAAGGGGTCTGCTGCACACAGGTCTCTGTGTGTGTGCATATATGAGTGTGCGGTGCATGTGTGTGTGGCCTGCTCCAATACATCTAAAAAACGCAGCTGCCAAATTACAGGGAATGTTTTAATACAATTCCATGCTGTGGTCCCTAATTGCATTTTGTCACTGGATGCATTCCTTCAGAACTGAAAATTCAACCATTGTTGAATGAACGATTGATTTGTTAATTATTTGATTGAAAATGTACTGAAAGCCAATAATATTTTCTGCAAGTAAGTTAAGTCATATAAATATATTAGCTAGACATTTACTGAGATTGACAGAAAGAGAAATGCAATGGAGAGCCAAGTCTAGCATTGTAAGTGCAGGCCCCCAGAGAGGTACTAGAGATCCCTGGGCAATGGCACGGTTTCACCGCAGGGTCACCCTTAAACCATTAAACATGTCTACATAGCCAACCTCCCACTAGCATAGTGAGTCAGTTAGGGCTTTCCTCTGTGTTTCTCTAGATGCTACATTCTCACTTCTGACTCACTGATTTACCACACTGAGACAGAGCAGGAATACTCCTGTGGTATAAGTCAGTCTGTGTTCCCTGTCCATAAAGTGGAGAAAAAATAAAGAGGGTACGAAATGCAGTTTCTGAGTCAGGAGTAGCAATGTGATAAAAGCTCACCTTGTTCGGCAGTAATAGTGCTTGTGGGACAGAGTACCCCCCCCCCCACCACGGCCAAGAGAGTGTGCCTGTCAAGGGTGTGTTATCTTCCAAGGCTTGATGCCGAGTCGATACAACTCTGCCATCCTTCTATCCCTCCCCCTTCCTCCCCACTCCTTACGCCTCACGTTCCACAGAACACATATCCAGCCAACGCTGTCAAACTTTTAGCACCTGTCATTTTGCTTGGCCCCTCATGTCGATTCCTCTGGCATGGGATGGGATGGATGTGGAGAAGTGGGTCAACAAAGGTTGATGTTAAAATGGGGATGAGGGTGAGACGGAGGCCAAAGGACTGACATCCATCTTGGTTTTCACAAGCTCACATGTTTTACCCATGATTCACTAAGAGAAGATAAGGGTTGGCTACATGTGTCAAAACCATGCAGTGGTAATTTGTATCCACAGACTAGCCTCAATATGTTCTGCATGTCAACATGTAATGGTAAACATTGACACGTCTCACAAGATGCATGCAATCACAGCAATATCACCATAGTCCATAAATAAAGTTACAATTGTCAGCAGGACTAGTATTTTAAACTAAACTTGCCAGAGGGTGCAAATGAAGAATGGGACTGCTGCCTTGACACAGGCCATTAAAAAACAATAGGACACTCCAGTCCAGAACTACAGTATGTACTTCAAGCTTTGAAAATACTGTTTATCTAGGCCTAATGTACATTGAGAGATTTGTCCTAGTGGTTGGAAAGTCAGACATAAAGTGCACACCAAGCCTGACACTTGCTGGGCCCGTGAGGGCCCGTCTTCCATATAGTGTCCCTGTCCCAGGAGAAGGCCCGATTGTGACACTTCCCATAGTGCAGTAATCCAAAAATCATGTTGGAGTACCTTGGGATCAAATACAGTCTGTGTGCCTTTCAATCCTCTCTCTGTAAGCAGTGCAGGTACCTGACTGAAGATTTATCTTAACACAGTGGATTATCATAGCCCCCTAAAAACCTCCTTCTCATATCCAAGTATTGAGCCTCAGCCTAGGCTAAACACATCCCCCAGATACAGGATGCAACAATAATCCGCCCCTCCATTCATCCATACACAGAGAGTACAGATACATACCGGAGATATACTGAGGCTTATCTGTGGAACGTTAATAAGTAACATTCCTCTGATTTTGTGCATTCATGTGTTGTTGTTTTTATGTAGCTTCAATTCATACATTGGATTACGTACAATGTGCTGCATACATAGTGGAGAATTCCCTTGGCTACCTCAGTGACTGGCTGGCAGAAGATGGACAAGGGAGAAACTTCTATTACATGATAATTTGCTCCACCAGAGTGGATTATCTGGAATGACATACACATCAAGCATGAATACATTTGACATTTTACACAATTTAATGGTGTAGCTTATCTTTTTTAATTTGGGGATTTAAAATGTCATTAAGGAACTTGAGAATATGTGCGTCACTCAAATTTGGTAGAAATTGACCTGTAATCAAGGTCCTATAAACCACATCCTTTTTGCCATTGCTATTTCAGCAACTTAAGGGCAAAAGGAGATGAGAGAAAGCAGAAGCGATACCAAATGCCCTTTTATAGCCATTGAAGAAAGCAATATATAACCAAATAAAATGTGTGGAATCTGTCTATTTCAAAGACAGCAAGTGTGGTAACATAAGCTTTGACTTGCGTAAACACCATCCCTTTGATTCCATGTTTGTTCTTGCTACACAGTGGAAAATATACTGAGGGACCTTCCATGATAGAATAGTCAGATAAATTCTTTACAATAAAAATGTTCTAGAGAGGATGATGATTTGCGGAGCAGAGCATGGTCAGGATGGCGCGCGATGAAGTTGGTTATTTTCCCATCATGCCTCCCGCCAGGGGTCTCGGTAGTGGGGATGCACTAATGAGCCTGGTGTTATTAATCCTTGCAATGGGGTACATGAATTCACTCCCGAGCAAAGGCTTCAGCAGCCGCCTTGGCCCATAAAAGCTGGAATGTATTCCTTTCATGTGCTCTGCTGATTATCTACTCTGACAACAATATGGTAAGACTTCCATGCCCCTGGCCCCAGGCCATCCAAGGTCATCTCCGACACACTTGGACTTTTATGGGTGGTCAAGGAACACGCTGACAGGTCAGAACGGGAGCTCCTTTACGATTCGACCTAAACATCGGCCTCATTTGGAATTAGTTTATGTGTAGGTGCTGCATAAATCACATTTATTCTGTTTTCTACTTTCAAACGGCGTCCACAGCTTTGCAGTCATTTTGGAAAAAACAACAAAACTTGAAGCCGTGCGGTTATGCCCGTTAAAATGATAGCGGTTGCGTTTTTATTGTTTGTTTTACCGAGTTTTTCTTGCCACATGCATGCAGTCATCTGTGAAACATAGCTGTAAAGTATAATGATCGGTTGTGAAATAATTCAGATAAACAGATTTTTTATTATATTCTTCTTGACTGTTTTGAAAAACAGTGTGTCTGCCTTTCAGGCTAGATTTATTCCCATTGACCAGAGACTAACTTCCACTTCCCTGCCTATTTCCCCCAACATAGATAGACTACTTTCACTTATGGATTTATGATAATTTACTGATCCTACTCCAACTCATAAAACGCACAGTTTGGTGGAGTTAGACTAACGAGGTGTTGACAGCTGTTTGCTGAGAAATAGAGAGCCTAGTCTTTAATACCTAGACACTGCCTAAAGCCAAGCCTACCGACTGTAAAGTTCCCCTTTACCCCATCAGAGTGACCTCAGAGGCATGGTCGTGTGCACTTCTGCCCTCAGTGCCCTGAACTTCAACTCACTGCTATGATATGGGCGGCAAGTAGCCTAGCGGTTAAGAGTGTTGCAACCGAAAGATTGCTGGTTCGAATCCCCGAGACAAGGTTACAAAATCTGTATATGTGCCCTTGAGCAAAGCACTTAACCCTAATTGTTCCAGTAAGTTGCGCTGGTTTTCCATGTGTATGACACCATTCCATCCACCAGCCTCCTCTGGTGTCCAAATCATCAAATAGATGCCTCCTTTGAGTTTTTGGATACTCACAAGCTGTGTGTGTGTGTGTGTGTGTGTGTGTGTGTGTGTGTGTGTGTGTGTGTGTGTGTGTGTGTGTGTGTGTGTGTGTAAGTGATTGAGAGAGAGAGATAAAGGGAGAGACAGAGAGAAAGAGAAAGAGGGAAAGAGAGAGAGTCACACTCCTTACAACAGAAAGTAAGGTCTCAGTGCCTGCTGTAATTCCAGCACTTAAGATTTCCACAATAACAGGCTGGTTATCATTGCCTCATGTTCTGATTTGCTCAGTCCACTTTCTCCTGAAGCCTCCGAGACTGATAAAGTAGACACATCGAAGACAGTCCTTCATGATTTCACAAGTCCTGTTATTTCATCCTAGTAAAAATTCCCTGTCTTAGGTCAGTTAGGATCACCACTTTGTTATGAGAATGTGAAATATCACAATAATAGTAGAGAGAATTATTTACTTCAGCTTTTATTTCTTTCATCACATTCCCAGTGGGTCAGAAGTTTACATACACTCAATTAGTATTTGGTAGCATTGCCTTTAAATTGTTTAACTTGGGTCAAATGTTTCGGGTAGCCTTCCACAAGCTTCCCACAATAAGTTGGGTGAATTTTGGCCCATTCCTCCTGACAGAGCTGGTGTAACTGAGTCAGGTTTGTAGGCCTCCTTGCTCACACACACTTTTTCAGTTCTGCCCACAAATGTTCTATAGGATTGAGGTCAGGGCTTTGTGATGGCCACTCCAATACCTTGACTTTGTTGTCCTTAAGCCATTTTGCCACAACTTTGGAAGTATGTTTGGGGTCATTGCCCATTTGGAAGACCCATTTGTGACCAAGCTTTAACTTCCTGACTGATGTCTTGAGATGTTGCTTCAATATATCCACTTAATTTTCCTTCCTCATGATGCCATCTATTTTGTGAAATGCACCAGTCCCTCCTGCAGCAAAGCACCCCCACAGCATGATGCTGTCACCCCCGTGCTTCACGGTTGGGATGGTGTTCTTCGAAACATTAATAAAGTACAGTATTTCTCACATGTTGGTATTTTGAGTTTATCTCTATAATTATATTGTTTATATTTTTTTAAGTATTGTTTGTGCATTGCCAGTCAGGGGTTCCAGTAATTTTGGAGCCCACCATATATATACAGTACCAGTCAAAAGTTTGGACATATTTACTCATTCAAGGTTTTTTCTTTATGTTTACTATTTTCTACATTGTGGAATAATAGTGAATACATCAAAACTATGAAATAACACATATGGAATCATGTAGTAACCAAAAAAGTGTTAAACATATCAAAATATGTTTTATATTTGAGATTCTTCAAATAGCCACCTTTTGCCTTGATGACATCTTTGCACACTCGTGGCATTCTCTCAACCAGCTTCACCTGTAATGCTTTTCCAACAGTCTTGAAGGAGTTCCCACATATGCTTAGCACTTGTTGGCTGCATTTCCTTCACTCTGCCGTCCGACTCATCCCAAACCATCTCAATTGGGTTGAGGTCGGGGGATTGTGGAGGCCAGGTCATCTGATGCAATACTCCATCACTCTCCTTCTTGGTAAAATAGTCATTTTGCAGCCTGGAGGTTTGTTGGGTCATTGCTCTGTTGAAAAACAAATGATAGTCCCACTAAGCCCAAACCAGATGGGATGGTGTATCGCTGCAGAATGCTGTGGTAGCCATGCTGGTTAATTGTGCCTTGAAATCTAAATAAATCACAGACAGTGTCACAAGCAAAGCACCCCCACACAATCATTCCAACACTCTACTCAGCAAATTGGATGTAGTCTATCACAGTGCCATCCGTTTTGTCACCAAAGCCCCATATACTACCCACCATTGTGACCTGTACGCTCTTGTTGGCTGGCCCTCACTACATATTCGTCGCCAAACCCACTGGGTCCAGGTCATCTATAAATCACTGCTAGGCAAATCCCTGTCTTATCTTAGCTCACTGGTCACCATAGCAAACACCCACCCGTAGTCTGCGCTCCAGCAGGTATATCTCACTGGTCATCCCCAAAGCCAACACCTCCTTTGGCCGCCATTCCTTCCAGTTCTCTGCTGCCAATGACTGGAACGAACTGCAAAAATCTCTGAAGCTGGAGACTCTTATCTCCCTCACTAACTTTAAGCGTCAGTTGTCAGAGCAGCTTACCGATCACTGCACCTGTACACAGCCCATCTGAAATTAGCCCACCCAACTACCTCATCCCCATATTGTTATTTATTTTGCTAATTTGCACCCCAGTATCTCTATTTGCACACCATCTTTTGCACATCTATCATTCCAGTGTTAATTACGAAATTGTAACTATTTTTGCACTATGGCCTGTTTATTTATTGCCTTACCTCCATAACTTACTACATTCGCACACACTGTATATATATTTTCTGTTGTATTTTTGACTTTATGTTTTGGTTACCCCATATGTAACTCTGTGTTGTTGTTTTTATCGCACTGCTTTGCTTTATCTTTGCCAGGTCGCAGTTGTAAATGAGAACTTGTTCTCAACTGGCTTACCTGGTTAAATAAAGGTGAAATAAAAATGAATAAAAAATAACACATCCTCCTCCATGCTTTTAGGTGGGAACTACACATGCGGAGATAATCCGTTCACCCACGCCGCGTCTCACAAAGACACGGCGGTTGGAATCAAAAATCTCCAATTTGGACTCCAGACCAAAGGACACATTTCCACCGGTCTAATGTCCATTGCTCTTGTTTCTTTTTCTTTTTTCTTTTTTATTGTATGCATCACTTCCAATCCCCCATATGTTTTTTAAATATATATATACAGTTGAAGTCGGAAGTTTACATACACCTTAGCCAAATACATTTCAACTCAGTTTTTCACAATTCCTGATATTTAATCCTAGTAGAAATTCCCTGTCTTAGGTCAGTTAGGATCACCACTTTATTTTAAGAATGTGAAATGTCAGAATAATAGTAGATAGAATGATTTATTTCAGCTTTTATTTATTTCATCACATTCCCAGTGTGTCAGAAGTTTACATACACTCAATTAGTATTTGGTAGCATTGCCTTTAAATTGTTTATCTTGGATCAAATGTTTTGGGTAGCCTTCCACAAGCTTCCCACAATAAGTTGGGTGAATTTTTGCCCATTTCTCCTGACAGAGCTGGTGTAACTGAATCAGGTTTGTATGCCTCCTTGCTCGCACACGCTTTTTCAGTTCTGCCCACAGGCTTTCTATAGGGTTGAGGTCAGGGCTTTGTGATGGCCACTCCAATACCTTGACTTTGTTGTCCTTAAGCCATTTTGCCACAACTTTGGAAGTATGCTTGGGGTCATTGTCCATTTGGAAGACCCATTCGCGACTTAGCTTTAACTTCCTGACTGATGTCTTGAGATGTTGCTTCAATATATCCACATAATTTTCCTTCCTCATGATGCCATCTATTTTGTGAAAAGCACCAGTCCCTCCTGCAGCAAAGCACCCCCCCAGCATGATGCTGCCACCCCCGTGCTTCACGGTTGGGATGGTGTTCTTTGGCTTGCAAGTGCCCCCCTTTTCCTCCAAACATAACGATGGTCATTATGGCCAAACAGTTCTATTTTTGTTTCATCAGACCAGAGGGCATTTCTCCAAAAAGTACTATCTTTGTCCCCATGTCCCCAGTTGTTGCAAACCGTAGTCTGGCTTTTTATGGCTGTTTTGGAGCAGTGGCTTCTTCCTTGCTGAGCGGCCTTTCAGGTTATGTCGATATAGGACTAGTTTTAATGTGGATATAGTTACTTTTGTACCTGTTTCCTCCAGCATTTTCACAAGGTCCTTTGCTGTTGTTCTGGGATTGATTTGCACTTTTCGCACCAAAGTACGTTCATCACTTGGAGACAGAACGCATCTCCTTCCTGAGCAGTATGACGGCTGCGTGGTCCCTTGGTGTTTATACTTGCGTTCTATTGTTTGTACAGATGAATGTGGTACCTTCAGGTGTTTGGAAATTGCTCCCAAGGATGAACCAGACTTGTGGAGGTCTACAATTTTGGCTGATTTCTTTTGATTTTCCCATGATGTCAAGCAAAGAGGCACTGAGTTTAAAGGTAGGCCTTGAAATACATCCACAGGTACACCTCCAATTGACTCAAATTATGTCAATTAGCCTATCAGAAGCTTCTAAAGCCATGACATCATTTTCTGGAATTTTCCAAGCTGTTTAAAGGCACAGTCAACTTAGTGTATGTAAACTTCTGACCCACTGGAATTGTGATACAGGGAATTATAAGTGAAATAAACTGTCTGTAAACAATTGTTGGGAAAATTACTTGTCCTAACCGACTTGCCAAAACTATAGTTTGTTAACAAGAAATTTGTGGAGTGGTTGAAAAACGAGTTTTAATGACTACAACCTAAGTGTATGTAAACTTCCGACTTCAATTGTATATATACACATACATAAATATAAATACATATACATATACATATATATGTATATATATATATATATATATATATATATATATATATATATATATATATATATATATATATACACATCTTTAAAAATATATACATTTCCCTTTATTACTTTCCAACCCCACCACCCCTTCCCTAATTGGAGTAAACTTGTGAACAACAACGCTTAGGCCTCTACTACCAGCTTATACATACTATATACATTTTATGGACAATGTCAATTTTACAATAATTCTATTTTGTTTGTTTTACTCGTGAAATTCCTCTACCCTCAACCCCTCTGATCATCTTCATGATGTCCATCCGGTCTGCCTCTACATGCCATATCTTTCTAACTGTGCTCTTTCAAAAAAGTTCTCAACCTATAACCTATATACTTATTATGGACACAGCATGTCCTACATTAGTTATCTTGCTGTTATTAGTTGTTGTTAGTTGTTATTAGTCCCATCCTTCAGCTCCATTCAACACCTCCCATCTACAGTGGGGGAAAAAAGTATTTAGTCAGCCACAAATTGTGCAAGTTCTCCCTCTTAAAAAGATGAGAGAGGCCTGTAATTTTCATCATAGGTACACGTCAACTATGACAGACAAATGGAGAAAAAAAATCCAGAAAATCACATTGTAGGATTTTTAATGAATTTATTTGCAAATTATGGTGGAAAATAAGTATTTGGTCACCTACAAACAAGCAAGATTTCTGGCTCTCACAGACCTGTAACTTCTTCTTTAAGAGGCTCCTCTGTCCTCCACTCGTTACCTGTATTAATGGCACCTGTTTGAACTTGTTATCAGTATAAAAGACACCTGTCCACAACCTCAAACAGTCACACTCCAAACTCCACTATGGTCAAGACCAAAGAGCTGTCACCAGAAACAAAATTGTAGACCTGCACCAGGCTGGGAAGACTGAATCTGCAATAGGTAAGCAGCTTGGTTTGAAGAAATCAACTGTGGGAGCAATTATTAGGAAATGGAAGACATACAAGACCACTGATAATCTCCCTCGATCTGGGGCTCCACGCAAGATCTCACCCCGTGGGGTCAAAATGATCACAAGAACGGTGAGCAAAAATCCCAGAACCACACGGGTGGACCTAGTGAATGACCTGCAGAGAGCTGGGACCAAAGTAACAAAGCCTACCATCAGTAACACACTACGCCGCCAGGGACTCAAATCCTGCAGTGCCAGACGTGTCCCCCTGCTTAAGCCAGTACATGTCCAGGCCCGTCTGAAGTTTGCTAGAGTGCATTTGGATGATCCAGAAGAGGATTAGGAGAATGTCATATGGTCAGATGAAACCAAAATAGAACTTTTTGGTAAAAACTCAACTCGTCGTGTTTGGAGGACAAAGAATGCTGAGTTGCATCCAAAGAACACCATACCTACTGTGAAGCATGGGGGTGGAAACATCATGCTTTGGAGCTGTTTCTCTGCAAAGGGACCAGGACGACTGATCCGTGTAAAGGAAAGAATGAATGGGGCCATGTATCGTGAGATTTTGAGTGAAAACCTCCTTCCATCAGCAAGGGCATTGAAGATGAAACGTGGCTGGGTCTTTCAGCATGACAATGATCCCAAACACACCGCCCAGGCAATGAAGGAGTGGCTTCGTAAGAAGCATTTCAAGGTCCTGGAGTGGCCTAGCCAGTCTCCAGATCTCAACCCCATAGAAAATCTTTGGAGGGAGTTGAAAGTCCGTGTTGCCCAGCGACAGCCCCAAAACATCACTGCTCTAGAGGAGATCTGCATGGAGGAATGGGCCAAAATACCAGCAACAGTGTGTGAAAACCTTGTGAAGACTTACAGAAAACATTTGACCTGTTTCATTGCCAACAAAGGGTATATAACAAAGTATTGAGAAACTTTGTTATTGACCAAATATTTATTTTCCACCATAATTTGCTAATAAATTCATAAAAAATCCTACAATGTGATTTTCTGGATTTTTTTATCTCATTTTGTCTGTCATAGTTGACGTGTACCTATGATGAAAATTACAGGCCTCTCTCATCTTTTTAAGTGGGAGAACTTGCACAATTGGTGGCTGACTAAATACTTTTTTCCCCCACTGTAACTCCACCAGTCCTACCTATGATTTCTTTTATGAAAATTATACCTTTTATAAACATGTTTTCAAATAATAATGGTTTTTTATCAATTAGTATATTTGAGTTTAACCACAATATTTGTTGCATTATTTGTTCTGTCGTTTCTAGAGGATTAAATTGAAATTGCATGGCTTGTTTTAGAAATTGTGATATTTGGGAGATTATTTCCTTTTCAAATAACTGAAAGTGAGAGGTTGTAATCTGAATAAAGGGGAAAAGGCCATTCTTGAACATGGGGTGAGACAATCTTACTAATTTGCTAGAGAACCAGTTCAGATTTGAGTATAACTTTTGTATGACTGAAGATTTTAGTCATTTATTTGGAGGCTGGTAACTTATCCTCTGCAGCAGAGGTAACTCTGGGTCTTCCATTCCTGTGGTGGTCATCATGAGAGCCAGTTTCATGATAGCGCTTGATGGTTTTTGCGACTGAACTTACACAGTTCTTGAAATGTTCTGATATTGACTGACCTTCATGTCTTAAAGTAATGATAGACTGTCATTTCTCTTTGCTTATTTGAGCTGTTCTTGCCATAATATGGACTTGGTCTTTTACCAAATAGGGCTATCTTCTGTGTACCCCCCTAACTTGTCACAACTTTTAAGAAGGCACACCTGTTAATTGAAATGCATTCCAGGTGACTACCTCATGAAGCTGGTTGAGACAATGTTCTCTAGTTGCGCCGTGATTCACTCAGTGTTCTGCCAGTCATGGGGACACTACATCACCGCAAAATCTACGGGGAGAGCTCGAAAATTCAAGCCCCATGGGTGCTGCCATAGATTTACATTAGAAGTGCCCATCCAAGAAGGCTCAAGGTCATTGGCCACAGATTAAATGATGTCAAATCACGTTATATTTACCGTAGCTTTGATTGGACTGATCATGTCAACATCATACCTTCAAATTCTTAGCTAGCAAGCAGTCATCATCATGAATCAAGTCGACAATCTACTGGCAAATCCTTTTCAATCCTTGTCATATGAAGGGAAATTACAGACAAAATGTATCGGTGCTCATCGACCATTGGACATAAACATTACACAACAAGTTGGAAATTGCAAATTCAACAATGAGTGGTTTGGAAGGAATCAGTGGCTAACTGCAAGTGTTGGAAAGCAATCACTAGACTGCTATTCAGTGGAGAGGGTGTGTGGTCCAAGTCTGGGTTTAAGGGTCTCTTTTCCAAGCTTAAAAAGAGAAACATTCACGTTCCCAGTTGTCTTGAAAGCACCATAAATCCAGAGAATGCCAGACTTTGATGACAAAGTTTGATGACAAAGTTTGCCCACAAGAAGGACCGCCGCGCCACCTGTTCAAGTGAGCACAGCACAACAAGGTGAGCCCAAAAATGTATTGTATGCTGCTGCATAAATGATTTAATATGCCACGGGGATATGTATACTGTAGCTATGAAAGTAATACTACGTGTATGTTGAGTAGTAAGCTGTTAGTAGCCCGTGTGCCTCACCCTAATCATTCCTTTCCCCTTTATAGCTTAGCCCACTGTTCTGACTTGGTGGTGCACATGTAGCCTATAGCCTGTTTTAGAGAAATGTAATAATCAAATATTGTAAGAGCTTTCATTGTCTGCTTATATGCCCCCTTCATTTATCCTACGGTTCTGACTTGGTGTAAAGGGAGAATACTGTAAGAACGGCCCATATTCTGAATTCTGTCACTGTACATTTCAAAAGTGTTGAACAAATAGTTAGATTGACTATGTCCGTCCTAGCTCGCTCATTAATGTCTGCATCGAAATTACGGATTGTCTCTTATCCGCTCGTCGGTCCCTTATGCCATAGTTTGGACATCTCAATTGTCAGTATAAACCACATTTGTTTAAGCAAGTCAGCCATATCAGCTATGTTTTTTTAAAAGGCAGTAAATGAGGCTGAATGAATGGTTTCGCTGCCAGACAAGGTTCCCCTGATAGCCAGGTGTAGCGGTGGTAAGGAATCACTCCATGGTGCTGAAAAGAAAGCTCTGCTGTTGGGACAGCTTAATTTTGGCCCTAAACAGTTTGTGTGCACCATTTGTCACCGTTATAGTGCAATTCATGTATTGTTTAGTGTTGTGTTGTGTATTGGCTTTGCTGGTATATTTTTGAGTTTGCCCCACCAAGATTTACATGCTAAAATTGCCACTGTCCCCATGTAATGTTAATAGGGAGCTAACATGGCTACCATAGTGTCATGTAAATGCATCATAATGCTCATTCTAGACATTCAGTTTTATAGTATCTTTTTTAAATTCCTTATGTAATGTTAATGGGGAGCTAACAAGGCTGCCACAGAATGCTGAAGTGTCATGTAAATGAATCATAATGCAGAAACCGCATTGGCCCAACTCTCTAAAAACATAGCTCTGGCTATAGCTAACTGTCTACTGTTTGCATTGAAAAGATGCATTCAGCACCGGCTTCTAGTTTCACCCATCCAAAGTGAGAGGACTGCAGTGTAGAGATAGCAGACGACTCCCTCATAGTGAGGGAGCACTCAGATCTTCAAAAAGTTATACAGCTGCACCATTGAGAACATCTTGACTGTCTGCATCATCGCTTAGTATGGCAACTGCTTGGCATCCGACCATAAGTCTCTACAGAGGGTAATGCGTATGGCCCAGTACATCACTGTGGTCGAGCTCGCTGCCATCCAGGACCTCTATGCCAGGCAGGGTCAAAGAAAATTGTCAAAGATTCCAGCCACCCAAGTCATAGACTGTTCTCTCTGCTACCACATGGCAAGCGGCACCGAAGCGCCAAGTCTGGGACAAAAAGGCTCCTGAACAGCTTATACCCCCAAGCCATAAGACTACTGAACAGTTAATAAAATGGCTACCCTGACTATTTGCATTGACCCCCTTTTTATTTGCACTGACTCTTTTGCACCGGCTCTATGCACACTCACTGGACTCTACCCACACACTCACACATACTACACTGACACTCCAACACACACACACACACACACACACACAGACATACACACTACATACACTCACACAAAACACACACACACACACATGCATATTGACGCCACACACACTCACACAGACACATTTTCACACTCTCACACTCTTCACATACGCTGCTGCAACTCTGTTTATTATCTATCCTGATTGCCTAGTCACTTTTACCCCTACCTACATGCAATGTTCCCTCTAAGCTGCACGGTTGCGCAGGGAGCACAGCTCCCCTCGGACTGCAGGCAGAAGAAATATCAGCCAGTGCACTCAACGTTCTAGAGTTTTCCCCCTTTAGTTAACACTGTCAAAGTTTCACTCTACTGTGGGAATTGTGATCGAATCAACGCAATATTAGCCACTTTCAATGTAACATACCAAAACAAAACAAACTATGCAAGACTTAGTATGCAAAACTAACTGTGCAGGAGATTTTGTTGTAGGATTCTATTGCATTGACAGGCATGACTCAGGCCAATACTCTACACAGACCGGTGCTGCATAACCAATCAGAGCTACAGTAGGCCTATATGCAAATAGACCATTACCATACATGGATCTGTGCCATTCACTTTGAACTGGACTGTGTTTACATCATGAGCGGTCACGAGTAGATGCGCTTATTTTGAGATCAAAGCGAGAACTGCATGTAGCCACCTGTGCACATTTGTTCATATTCTTTGCTAGTTAGTCAGTTATTAGCCCAGTTATAACTAATGACTAATTATTGTCAACAATGAGGGAGTGGTTGCTTCCTGCAAGAGCACAAAATGTGTGCATATCTAGCCATCTTTGAAAAGCGAGTCAGGTAAAGAGCTTTTTTTTCAAGTCTAGCTATATCCATGTTTTGGGATTAATTTTTCTCCACAGTTTTTGATGGTAGGCCACTCTGGTAAATCTACATTATGATAAATTAGCCACAGTAGCCTACTTGGCCACTGTTAAAGCTGTAACTTAAAGCGGGTACAGCCTCAGTGTTGACAGTAAATGCACACTGGAAGTTGCACAGAATTTTCACAACATTCAAGTATGCGCTCAGCAGACCAATAATTTGCTCAGTTTGGACACACCTACTCATTCAAAGGTTTTTCTTTATTTTTACTATTTCCTACATTGTAGAATAATAGTGAAGACATCAAAACTATGAAATAACACATATGGAATCATGTAGTAACCAAAAAAGTGTTAAACAAATCAAAATATATTTTATATTTGAGATTCTTCAAATAGCCACCCTTTGCCTTGATGACAGCTTTGCACAGTCTTGGCATTCTCTCAACCAGCTTCACCTGGAATGCTTTTCCAACAGTCTTGAAGGAGTTCCCACATATGCTTAGCACTTCTTGGCTGCTTTTCCTTCACTCTGCCGTCCTACTCATCCCAACCCATCTCAATTTGGTTGAGGTCGGGGGATTGTGGAGGCCAGGTCATCTGATGCAGCACTCCATCATCACTCTCTTTCTTGGTCAAATAGCCCTTACACAGCCTGGAGGTGTGTTGGGTCATTGTCCTGTTGAAAAACAAATGATAGTCCCACTAAACCAAAACCAGATGGGATGGCGTATCACTGCAGAATGCTGTGGTAGCCATGCTGGTTAAGTGTGCCTTGAATTCTAAATAAATCACTGACAGTGTCACCAGCAAAGCACCCCCACACCATAACACCTCCTCCTCCATTCTTTATGGGGGGAACTGTTGGAAAAAGCATTCCTCATGAAGCTGGTTGAGAGAATGCCAAGAGTGCAAAGCTGTCATCAAGGCAAAGGGTGGCTATTTGAAGAATCTCACATATAACATCTATTTTGATTTGTTTAACACTTTTTTTGGTTACTACATGATTCCATATGTGTTATTTCATTGTTTTGACAATGTAGAAAATAGTAAAGATAAAGAAAAACCACTTTGTTGAAGCACCTTTGGCAGCAATTACAGCCTTGAGTCTTCTACATTATGACGCTTCCACCTTGGCACATCTGTATTTGGGGAGTTTCTCCCATTCTTCTCTGCAGATCCTCTCAAGCTCTGTCAGGTTGGATGGGGAGCGTCGCTGCACAGCTATTTTTAGGTCTCTCCAGAGATGTTAGATCGGGTTCAATTCCAGGCTCTGGCTGGGCCACTCATGGACATTCAGAGAAGTCATTCCTGCATTGTCTTGGCTGTGTGCTTAGGGTCGTTGTCCTGTTGGAAGGTGAACCTTTGCCCCAGCCTGAGCTCCTGAGCACTCTGGTGCAGGTTTTCATCACGGATCTCTCTGTACTTTGCTCCGTTCATCTTTCCCTCGATCCTGACTAGTATCCCAGTCCCTGCCGCTGAAAAACATCCCCACAGCATGATGCTGCCACCACAATGCTTCACCGCTGGGATGGTGCCAGGTTTTCTCCAGACTTAGCGCTTGGCATTCAGGCTAAAGTGTTGGTTTCATCAGACCAATCTTGGTTTCATCAGACCAGAGAATCTTGTTTCTCATGGTCTGAGAGTCCTTTAGCTGCAGTTTGGCAAACTCTATAACAATTTTTTTCATCTGTTTCCACCACATGAATGCAGTTGTCAATGATTACTCTCTGCACCTGTATTCAATAAATCCTGCACCTATGGGAAATTATCTTGCCTCCACCATCTACACCTCCCTTGGTTGAGAGACACAAATACAAAAGTTTTTGCCACATTATTTAGGTCAGCAGTGGATGCTGGTGGATGCCAAGTGAAGCCAAGCTTCAATTTTGACAAAAAATTGTGTTTCATAATTTTACTTCAATTCACAAGTGGTTGAATGTATCTCAACGGAGAAAGCATCCGAGCGAGTGAAACAGCGCCCCTCTGTCTCAGTATGTGTAGCCTGTGTATCTGATGCTGTCTGGCCAAAAAGAGTATGACATTGTTGTCACTCGTAGCATTGAATTCAATAACAACTGAAGCCAGAAAGCATTTGCATCAATTATAAAAAAATATTTTTAAAAATAGCCAATTAGTGTTGAGCTAAACTGAATGAGCTCAACTGTGAATGGTCCTGGCACACCAAAAAAAAGTGTCAAGAGAAGCCCGTTTGGATTTGGCTTCACACCAATTACATCACATTAAAAGCTAAACGTAATTGACAGAAAAAATTTGAATTGTTTCATCTCGTTGTGTCATTGTCCTCCAGTGGCTAGTTAGCCAGCTAAAATTGTCCCTTTCCTAAATTAACCATGGATGGAGATAGGGATTTGGACCTGTTGTTTTACTTACTTTTCTGTACTGGCCAATGATTATAATGCCGATTCTGATCCAATCATGAATTCATACATTGTGCCTCTGGTCTGAGAAGATGGAAGTTCAATGTGTAGCTAGATGTAGTAGGCTAATAATAACTAGCTGGCTCATCATTGCCTGTGAAAGTAAGTTAGGCTGGCTATGAAGTATTTTAAGCATTTTAAGGTAGGACAACGAAAACTAAAAGCATGTACTGTATGACAGAGTCATAGACCGTTTTGGCAACATGAAAGAGAGGAGGATGGCGTTGGCATTCCTCTACAAGTAGAGTCAACATGATTTGTCTACTTGCGCACGCACACACACAAGTTGTCACGTCTCCTCCCGTTGCTCCCCTCCGGCGTTCTGATTCGCCGGTCTACTGAGCCACCTGTCTGAGCGCACCACCTCGGCAACACCGGAATGGAAACCCAACGCACCCTAATCACCTCCAGCGCACCTGCACCTCATCATCTCATCACCAACCCTATATAGCCCTGGACTGTTCAGTGTTGTGTTGTGTGTGATTGTTAGTGTTTTGTCGTGTACTCGCTCTTTGTTGTTCTCTTGCTCAGTGTTAAGTAAACCTTTACATTGTTGATTCCTGCGTCTGCGTCCTGCCTCTTCGTATCCTCAGTACTCGTCACAGAATCACACACCAATCACAAAGATGGATGCAGCAGGTATTCCTCCTGGAGTTTCCCAGCGCCTCGACCAGCACCAGCAGCAGATTGCCCAGCTGAACGCCGCCATGCCGGAAGTGCTCCAAACGATGCATAAACCGACCATCGCTCAGGTTCCACCTCAGGGAGCGGCGAGTGCACCCAGTCCACCTCGTCCCTGGCTATCACCAACGTCTGAGGGACCCCTCGCATTGCCGGAGCTCTATGACGGGAAAATGACAAAATGTAGAGGCTTCCTGCTACAGGTTTCACTGTATCTGGCGCGTTAACGTGGGGCATCTCTCAAGCCATGATAGCGCTGGTGATTTTGCTACTGAAGAGAAAGGCGCTGGATTGGGCCACGGCAGTCTGGGAAGGCGGTGAGGCCGCGGCACTTCCCTACTCCACCTTCCTCGCTCGGTTCAGGGCGGTGTTCGATCATCCCACGGAGGGAAAGGACGGGGGTGAGCGTCTCCTCTGGCTACAACAGGGAGAGGGGGCCGCGTGCGAGTACGCCCTGAACTTTCACACGGTGGCGGCGTCTTCCGGCAGGAATGAGCGTGCTCTGCGCACGGACTTCAGGAGAGGCTTACGGGAGGACATCATGACGGAACTCGAATGTCGGGACGACGAGATGGACCTTGATACCCTCATCGCCACGTCCATTCATCTTGATGACATGTTGAGAGACCGACGGCGTTCCCAACACCTCCCGGAGCCTGGACGCTCACCCCATCTGAGCTATGGAAACCACCCTGCCTCTGAGTCCTCACCCATGGAGGTGGGCAGCACCCCCTACACCACCACGGACCACAGATCTCCTGGTAGCTCCCTATCTAGGCAGTATGACTCCCATCGCCGCTCCGTGAGTGTTCCATCCTCACCTGCCACCAAACCATTGTTTTTAGTTCCCCTAACAGTGAATGGTTCTTCCTTCTCTTTGCTTTCCACGGCAATGATAGATTCCGGATCAGCGGGGAACCTTATAGATAGGGAGCTGGTCTCTGAATGGGGGTTGCCCCCCGTGCCACTGCCTTCTCCACTACTTGTCACCTTGCTGGACAATAAACCACTTGGATCAGGCACCATTACGCACGTCACTCTCCCCATCACCATCACCATTCCCACACTACCGGAGCACCACGAGGAGCTGTCATTCCACTTCGTCACATCACCCTTTCACCGGATCGTCTTGGGATTGCCCTGGCTCAGACTACACAACCCCACCATCAATTGGATCACCAAGAGGATCACAGCCTGGTCCACATCATGCTGAAGGACCTGCCTGCCAGTGGTATGTTGTTCCACGTCAGTGGAGTGTCCGGAGTCCGCCCTCCAGCCCAACATTCCACGTGAGTACACAGATCTCTCCGATGTCTTCTCTGCCCCCAAGGCTAAGTGTCTCCCTCCTCACAGGCCCTGGGACTGTACCATTGACATGCTGGAGGGACAACACCCCCCGAAGAGTCGCATTTACTCCCTCTCCATAGCGGAGACTGAGGTCATGGAGAAGTATGTGGCGGAGACCCTGAAACAGGGGTTCAACAGACGCTCTACCTCTCCTGCCTCTGCCAGCGTCTTCTTCGTGGCCAAAAAAGACGGAGGACTGAGACCGTGCATTGACTACCGGGGGCTGAACGCAGTCACCACCAAGTACCGATACCCCCTCCCTCTGGTTCCGTCGGCCATCGAGCAGCTGCGAGGGGCCCGGTACTTTACCAAGTTGGACCTGAGGAGTGCCTATATCCTGATCCAAATCCGGGAAGGAGACGAGTGGAAGAAGGCATTCAGCACTACCTCAGGCCACTATGAATACCGCGTCATGCCCTACGGCTTCACCAACGCACCTTCCGTGTTCCAGTCCTTCGTCAATGACGTGTTCCGAGACATGCTGAGTAGACAGGTGGTGGTGTACATCGACGATACCCTGATCTACTCGGCTACGTTCGAGGAGCATGTCAGGGACGTCCAAGCGGTCCTACTCCGCCTCCGGGAACACAGCCTGTTGGTGAAGGGGGAGAAATGTGAATTCCACCAACAGGCCATCTCCTTCCTGGGATACAGGATCAGTCCTCAGGGGGTGTTCATGGAAAGAGCAAAGGCGGACGCCGTCAGTCCCCACCACCATCAAGGGCATACAGAGCTTCCTGGGCTTCGCAAATTTCTACCGGCGTTTCATCAGGTCCTTCAGCTCCATAGCTGCCCCGCTCACCTCTCTCCTTAAGGGGGGGCCTCAGAAGCTGGCCTGGAACCCTGAGGCTGACGCTGCCTTCAAGAGGCTGAAGGAGAGGTTCACCACAGCGCCCCTCCTAAAACACCCTGATCCAGCTTGTCCTTTCATCCTGGAGGTGGACGCATCTGAGGAGGGCGTGGGTGGTGTCCTCTCCCAGCGGCAAGGTAAGCCAGAGAAAATGTATCCCTGTGCCCTTTTCCCGAAAAAGCTTTCCCCCGCAGAGAGGAACTATGGAGTTGGAGACAGGGAGCTGTTGGCGGTGGTCCTCGCTCTGGAGGAATGGAGACACTGGCTGGAGGGCGCAGTCCATCCATTCCGGATTCTCACTGACCACTGGAATTTGGAGCACATACGGGCAGCGAAACGGATTAACTCTCGTCAAGCCAGGTGGGCCCAATTTCTTACTCGCTTTCAGTTTATTCTGTCCTACTGCCCAGGATCCCAGAATGTGAAAGCCGACACACTCTCCAGGATGCACCATACTGGAGAAAGGAAGGATCTGGGGGGTCTTATCCTGCCTCCGTCTCTCATCGTGGCACCTGTCATTTGGGATGTGGACGAAGACATCCGTCTGGCGGCTCAGGAGGACCCAGCGCCTGCCAATGCCCCTCCGGGGCGTGTGTATGTACCCACACGGGTCCGTGACCGCCTGCTGATCTGGGCACACACCACCCTTACGGCAGGGCACTCCGGTATGACGCGCACCCTACATTCTCTCTCACAAAAATACTGGTGGCCCACCTTGGCTACTGATGTCTCCCGCTATATATCAACTCCTGTTCCGAATGTGCCAAAACGAAGACACCTCGGAACGCCCCGGCAGGCAAACTAGTTCCTCTCCCAGTGCCTCAGCGACCTTGGTCACACCTGTCCATAGACTTTGTCACCGACCTCCCACGTTCTGACGGCTTCACCACAGTCCTGGTGGTCGTAGATCGGTTCTCCAAATCATGCTGTTTTTTTGCCACTAACTGGTCTTCCTTCTGCTCTCCAGGTCACTGAGGTCCTGTTCCAACAGGTCTTCCGGCATTATGGACTTCCGGAGGACATCGTCTTGGACCGTGGCCCCCAATTCACCTCCCAAGAGTGGAAGGATTTCCTGGAGAAGATCGGGGCCACGGCTAGCCTCACTTCCGGGTATAGGCCTCAGTCGAATGGGCAGGTGGAGCACATGAACCAAGAACTGGGGAGGTTTCTTCGTTGCCACTGTCAGGACCGGCAGGGTGAGTTGCCGAGGTTTCTACACTGGGCAGAATATGCCCAGAACTCCCTCGTTCACTCCTCCACTGGACTCACTCCCTTCCAGTGCGTCCTGGGGTACCAGCCGGCCCTGGCACCTTGGACACCCAGCCAGACCGATGCGCCCGCTGTCAACGAGTGGTTCCGCAGGGCCGGACAGGTCTGGGACGCCGCCCATGTCCATCTCCAGAGGGTCATTCGTCAGCCACCGCAGTGAGGCCCCCGTATTCCAGCCTGGTGATCGTGTCTGGCTGTCCACAAAAAACCTCCCTCTCCGCCTGCCCTGCAAGAAACTGAGCCCCCAGTTTGTGGGGCCGTTTAAGGTCTTCTGGCGGATAAATGAGGTATCGTCCCAGCTGCTCCTTCCCCCTCACTACCGTGCCTCACACACTTTTCATGTGTCTCTCCTCAGGCCAGTGGTTCCTGGTCCTCTGGCGGATGCCGTCCACCGGGGTACGCCACCTCCACCCCTGGACATTGACGGGAGTCCAGCGTATATGGTGAGGGACTCCAGGTTCCGTGGGGGACGGCTCAATTACCTGGTGGACTGGGAGGGGTATGGTCCTGAGGAGAGGAGCTGGGTTCCGGCTGGGGACGTCCTGCGCCCTGACCGGCCCGCTCCTCATCCTCGGGGTCGTCCTTTAGGGCTGCGACGTCCTGCGGCGGGAGCCGCACGTCCGGGGGGGGGGGGGGTGTACTGTCACGTCTCCTCCTGTTGCTCCCCTCCGGTGCTCTGATTCGCCGGTCTACTGAGACACCGGTCTGAGACACCACCTTGGCAACACCGGAATGGAAACCCAACGCACCCTAATCAGCTCCAGCCCACCTGCACCTCATCATCTCATCACCACCCCTACAGTTGAAGTCGGAAGTTTACATACACTTAGCTTGGAGTCATTAAAACTCGTTTTTCAACCACTCCACAAATGTCTTGTTAACAAACTATAGTTTTGGAAAGTCGGTTAGGACATCTACTTTGTGCATGACACAAGTAATTTTTCCAACAATTGTTTACAGACAGATTATTTCACTCATAATTCACTGTATCACAATTCCAGTGGGTCAGAAGTTTACATACACTAAGTTGACTGTGACTTTAAACAGCTTGGAAAATTCCAGAAAATGATGTCATGACTTTAGGAGCTTCTGATAGGCTAATTGTCATAATTTGAGTCAATTTTTTTTTTTGCTTAACATCATGGGAAAATCAAAAGACATCAGCCAAGACCTCAGAAAAAAATTGTAGACCTCCAAAAGTCTGGTTCATCCTTGGGAGCAATTTCCAAACACCTGAAGGTACCATGTTCATCTGTACAAACAATAGTATGCAAGTATAAACACCATGGGACCACGCATCCGTCATACCGCTCAGGAAGAAGACGCGTTCTGTCTCCTAGAGATGAACATACTTTGGTGCGAAAAGTGCAAATCAATCCCAGAACAACAGCAAAGGACCATGTGAAGATGCTGGAGGAAACAGGTACAAAAGTATCTATATCCACAGTAAAACGAGTCCTATATCGTCATAACCTGAAAGGCCGCTCAGCAAGGAAGAAGCCACTGCTCCAAAACCGCCATAAAAAAGCCAGACTATGGTTTGCAACTGCACATGGGGACAAAGATCGTACTTTTGGAGAAATGTCCTCTGGTCTGATGAAACTCTAGATCCAAACTGTTACATACCTATATCCATCCTGCCCTGCCTTTCGAAAGTTTTTGAAAGCCAAGTTAACAAACAGATCACCGACCATTTCGAATCCCACCGTACCTTCTCCGCTATGCAATCCGGTTTCCGAGCTGGTCATGGGTGCACCTCAGCCACGCTCAAGGTCCTAAACGATATTATAACCGCAATCGATAATAGACAGTGCTGTGCAGCCGTCTTCATCCACCTGGCCAAGGCTTTTGACTCTGTCAAACAACTACTACAAATACCTAGGTGTCTGGTTAGACTGTAAACTATCCTTCCAGACTCACATTAAGCATCTCCAATCTAAAGTTAAATCTAGAATCAGCTTCCTATTTCGCAACAAAGCCTCCTTCACTCATGCTGCCAAACATGCCCTCGTTAAACTGACTATCCTACCGATCCTTGACTTCGGCTATGTCATTTACAAAATAGCCTCCAACACTGTACTCAGCAAATTGGATGTAGTCTATCACAGTGCCATCCGCTTTGTCACCAAAGTCCCATATACTACCCACCACTGTGACCTGTACACTCTTGTTGGCTGGTCCTCACTACATATTCGTCGCCAAACCCACTGGCTCCAGGCCATCTATAAATCACTGCTAGGCAAATCCCCTCCTTATCTTAGCTCATTGGTCACCATAGCAACACCCACCCGTAGTATGCGCTCCAGCAGGTATATCTCACTGGTCATCCCCAAAGCCAACAACTCCATTGGCCGCCATTCCTTCCAGTTCTCTGCTGCCAATGACTGGAACAAACTGCAAAAACCTCTGAAGCTGGAGACTCTTATCTCCCTCACTATCTTTAAGCATCAGTTGAGAGCACCTTACCGATCACTGCACCTGTACACAGCCCATCTGAAATTAGCCCACCCAACTACCTCATCCCCATATTGTTATTTATTTTGCTCATTTGCACCCCAGTATCTCTATTTGCACATCATCTCTTGCACATCTATCATTCCAGTGTTAATACTACATTTAAATAATTGTTATTTATTGCCTTACCTCCATAACTTGTTACATTTGCACACACTGTATATATATTTTCTGTTGTATTTTTGACTTAATGTTTTGTTTACCCCATATGTAACTCTGTGTTTTTTTTTTTATCGCACTGCTTTGCTTTATCTTGGCCAGGTCGCAGTTGTAAATGAGAACGTGTTCTTAACTGGTTTACCTGGTTAAATAAAGGTGAAATAAAAAACAAAAATAGAACTGTTTGGCCATAATTACCATTGTTATGTTTGGAGGAAAAAGGGGGTAGCTTGCAAGCCGAAGAACACCATCCCAACCGTGAAGCACGGGGGAGGCAGCATCATGCTGGGGGGGTGCTTTGCTGCAGGAGGGACTGGTGCACTTCACAAAATAGATGGCATCATGAGGAAGGAATATTATGTGGATATATTGAAGCAACATCTCAAGACATCAGTCAGGAAGTTAAAGCTTGGTCGCAAATGGGTCTTCCAAATGGACAATGACCCCAAGCATACTTCCAAAGTTGTGGAAAAATGGCTTAAGGACAACAAAGTCAAGGTATTGGAGTGGCCATCACAAAACCCTGACCTCAATCCTATAGAACATTTGTGGGCAGAACTGAAAAAGTGTGTGTGAGCAAGGAGGCCTACAAACCTGACTCAGTTACACCAGCTCTGTCAGGAGGAATGGGTCAAAATTCACCCAACTTATTGTGGGAAGCTTGTGGAAGGCTGCCCGAAAAGTTAAACAATTTAAAGGCAATGCTACCAAATACTAATTGAGTGTATGTAAACTTCTGACCCACTGGGAATGTGATGATAGAAATAAAAGCTGAAATAAATCATTCTCTCTACTATTATTGTGACATTTCACATTCTTAAAATAAAGTGGTGATCCTAACTGACCTAAGACATGGAATTTTTACTAGGATTAAATGTCAAGAATTGTGAAAAACTGAGTTTAAATGTATTTGGCTAAGGTGTATGTAAACTTCCGACTTCAACTGTATATAGCCCTGGACTGTTCAGTGTTGTGTTGTGTGTGATTGTTAGTGTCTTGTTGTGTACTCGCTCTTTGTTGTTCTCTTGCTCAGTGTTAAGTAAACCTTTACATTGTTGATTCCTGCGTCTGCGTCCTGCCTCTTCGTATCCTCAGTACTCGTCACACAAGTCTGCTTCCTTTACGAAGACTATGCGCTGCGCATATGGCACCGCGGCCGCTAGGGGGCGCCCGACCAAAAACTAAATACGAACTCAGTCAGGGTCTCAGCTTAGCCTACTATTGAGATTTAGAAAAGTAGAATACACAAGGTGCAATTTTGACATTTGGTAGTGCATCAGCAGTTTTCCCCTTGTTGTGTCAGTCACACAAAATGGATTGCTAGGTAAGGTAGTCTAGCCAGGAAACTAAACCTTGTAGTGGGCCTAATCATCACCAAATTACCAACCAGGCAAGCAGGGCATGTGCTCAGGGGCCCTGTCCTCCAAGGGGCCCCCATTGATTTTGTTAGTCATTATCACACAGATATCATATGAACATGGCATAAGTCATGGCGACTAGAATTGCAGGAAGTTAGCTTTAAAACTGCAACATTTTCTCCACCCCATGGCAAAATGTGTGTGTGGGCGGGGCAACCAAATCTCGCTTAGGGCCCCCAAAAGGCTAGAGGCGGCCCTGACACACACACACATGGAGAGAGAGAGAGAAATCAGTAGCCTAACATGGACAGCGACATGATATTTAGCTTAAGTTGATTGGACTAAATTGTTTTTGGTATCTTTAAGTTGTCACTGACTAAGCATTGGCTACTGTAGGTGACTTGATAATGTCGAAATGTTGAAGTTGAAATGGTGCTAAAATATTGCAGGCAGCTCCTGTTTTCTTTCCGAAACATCAACTTGTAGGTAGGTCATGTAACTGTTTGTTACATGCAATATGCTTGTTACATGCAAACGATTGGAACCATTTCCCTGTTTGGCCGCTAGGTTTTATGGGTATTATGACTCATACTGTGGTACTCTATATCACCCACTGGGCACAGAAGTCATTTCAATCTTTTAATGTACATTTGGTTGAGTTGTCAACCAAAGTGAATTCAACATGAAATCAACAAAACATTTCACCATGTCATTGGATTTAGGTTAAAAGTTGGGAGAAAAAAAATACGAAATGGCCTTATGTTGATTACTTTTTGCAAATCAATTTAGTTGAATCAACGTCATCACATTGATTTTTTGGGTTGAAATTACTTGGAAACAACGTTGATTCAACCAGTTTTTGCCCAGTGGCATATTAACTAAATTATTAAAGACCAAACAACGCAATTATCATAACACATAGGTTGTATTATGTTTTTGTTTTTTTCTGGCTTGGCTTCCACCGTGATTTTACCCATAAGCATTAGGTAAATGGTATTGTCCAATTTCAGCATTGGAATTATAGTAGTCTGATGTTATTTCTGTTTGCTCTGCACAATCACTAAAGAGTGCTGTCCCAGATAGTCCCACCATGAAACAAGGCTGCTGCTGCTCCACACTAGGTTCATTCTCACATCTATCTCTACAATACTTCACAGTGAGCAGTGAACATAATCGAGTTCCTTGTATGCCTAAACCTTTTTTTCTGGGGGATGTTAGTTTTAGGGGACACATTTCATAATAGGGATATAATTCCTACCCCTTTTATTTGTGTATGTTTGTGGAATAGCCTAATATTAACCTATTTAAACCAATTCTTTTCTAAAAGGAATGGAACATAATATCTACTCAAACATAACATTGTTTTATGTTATCTTTATCAGACCCCCAAATAAAAAGGACAAATTGAAAAGCTACTTTTGGGACCATTTTTGAATGTGCAAAAGTGGCATAAGCGGCCAATGGGCTTTATGGGTGTCAACGCGAAGTGGCAGTGTTGTGTTTTTATTCTTGGGGCAGGCAGGCACCCACTGCCAACATTTACATTTTACATTTTTGTCATTTAGCAGACGCTCTTATCCAGAGCGACTTACAGTTAGTGAGTGCATACATAATTTTTTTATTTTTCATACTGGCCCCCCGTGGGAATCAAACCCACAACCCTGGCGTTGCAAACGCCATGCTCTACCAACTGAGCTACATCCCTGCCGGCCATTCCCTCCCCTACCCTGGACGACGCTGGGCCAATTGTGCGCCGCCCCATGGGTCTCCCGGTCGCGGCCGGCTACCACAGAGCCTGGATTTGAACCAGGATCTCTAGTGGCACAGCTAGCACTGCGATGCAGTGCCTTAGACCACTGCGCCAAACGGGAGAGTAAGCCTCTATATATGTCCTCGTTGTATTTTGGTATCACGTGTCGGCGCGTGCCTAAATAAGGAATTTAGATAACGCTCTGGCTCTTTCCCGAGCTGTCTCTTCGTTATACATCACCCGTTACCTCAGACGGAAAAATAATTGGCCGTTTTCCTTTTCTTGGAGAAGAACAACCCTGTGGGATTTGTTTCCGCATATCCCTTTCATATAGCCCAACCGTTTGATTATGAGGACACGATCAGATGTCACATTAAATGAACAATTGTTATTACTTTTTAATGTAAGAGTTATGATTAAATCACAATGAAAATAAAATACAAAAAAATCTATGAAAATCAGTTTCTTTAATATAGGTTTAGGCTATTTGATAACATATAGGCTAATCATCTTGCTAACGCATTCAATTAAACCATTCCCAAAAGTAGGCCTTGCCTAGGCTATATTTTATTTGCTTGGTTGAGAGCCATGATTGTTTAGACTGTTTTCCCTTTTAATTATAGGTTATTAAATTGTTCTCAATTGATGGTCATTTATTATATATGTTTTATTAGTAGCCTTTTTGTGAGATTAATAACAACTAATCTCAAAAAGGGATTATTTATTTTAATTGTGTAAACCACAGACCTCACAGGTGACACTTTCACTTTTTCACCGTTTCCTGTAAACAGGCTCACAGTCACTTCACATAATTGCTGCTGGAAACAAATGTATCACTTCATAAAGAACAGATGCGGACTGGATGATGTCGCGTGCTTAATGATGTAAATAAAGTAAAGTTCTTTATTATTATTTCACATTTTAACGTCTTATAATTTGATTTCAACATGCGCACTTTCCTAGTATTCGAAGAGAGATTTTTTAATGGCAGGCATTTCCATTTGACATACGAAAAGAGTTCTCAACAGAGAAAACAACAAATAAGGAGTTGATATGCATGGGGAGCCTTAACGTGACGTTTAGCGCACGTGCCGACTGATTAGATGCTGCTAGGAATTGTTTTGGGGAAAGATCGACTTTTTAATTAAATGCATGAGGTTTGTTTTTGTAACTTGGTAAAAGGTATGTAAGAATTCGTACATACAATATAGCCCAGAGGAATGCGTAAAGGAACAAAATAATCTGAAATAGTTTCAATTCAAGTTTTTTTTTTTTTCACGATGTGTGTAGGGTGTCCAATCAAAAACGCATATTTTGACCAATGAGTAAAATATGTTAATTGTGTAGATATTCCTCTAAGAAAACCAATGGTCCAAACCTCATGTCTCCGTCACAATCCGATCAAACATTATTGGAGTTTTTTTCCTTGTAGGGTGGCCAGAATTACGGTGACTAAATTAATGGAGGCCAGAGCAAAAAGTGGTCAAAAATCTGGAAAAATTGCATCGTGTCAGAGCCTTAATTCTTGCACAGAATCCAGCCAATTGACTACTTGACAGGCTCACTTTCCCGTTGAACTCATCTTTCTTCTCGAATCCGCAGTATAGAGGTAAAATGGATATCGCGTTTGAGACATGACATGTAGTATTTTTATATTTTAGTATAGCCTACGATTTTCATATTAATTCAAAATTCCTGTTTTTCGAAGAGCGTAGGCCTATCTCTGTGAAATCTCAACTGAGTACTGAGCGTAGGCTACAAAGCTTTTTATTTTCAAAACCTTTTACATTTAATTCAGCTCGTGTCATGTTAATTTTGCGACCCGCGGAAACAACTTTGAAGTCAACAGAGCTTGGTGTTTATTATCAGATGCATTATATTAAATCCGAATTTTGGACATAATGATATGTTAGAGAAAGACTGTACCGAACGATTCAGAACATGAATAATCATATTTGTCTTTGTAAAATGTATTTTATAACATAAGGAAGTTCAATTTCATCACCAAAGCGCGTTTTCACCCACTCTGGTAATGTGTGTGGATATCTCCCAATTACTTTGATATATTTTGGGAAGAAACTCTGTTGATTTCTAGTCCTTCAGGCATACTTTAATCAAACTAAAATGTTCAGCAAAGGTCGTTGCATATAGGCTAATTGCTTTTATCCATAATATTCCCAAACATTGCGCATAACTAACAATTTAGTGAATTCAATGTCATAGGCCTGTAGAATAACCTAAATCATTGTCAAAATATCTAAAGTTGTGATTTCGTAACAGGCAACCCAAAGTCAGTGCAACTGTGCAATGGATTTAAAATAGGCTACCATAATTGACATAGGGTAACTATGTCTAATTGAATTAAATCAGTGAGTTGAACCAATTGGCATGGGAAGGGCTGTAGCCTATTCCATGGATCCCCAAAAGCTCCTCCCCTGACGCTTGCCATGAGTTGGGTGTGTGAATAAGGCGATCATATAAGAGCCCTTGAACAATTCGTGAGCAGATTATAATCGTATAGTGAGCGTAAATTCGTAGGTGCAGCTGAGAAGGTCAACATTAGTTAGCAGAGGAGAGCCGCACACCGAGGACTCATACCAGGGCGCAGTGGTGTAGCGTCTTGGTGATTGTAGCCTATTTTGGATCCTTTAATTTTTGTAGTGTTTGCTATTTCAAAAATAATGCAGCTAGAGAATATTCTTCCCAGCGCATCAACCATCAATTTACCCAATACTTTTTATAACCTCTCGTCATCAGATAGTGCAAATAATAGCCCGGGGCCATCGCAGATCGAATATCAAGAAGTTGACCGGACGGAATCCGAACCAAGTAACGGTCCCAATAAATATTTGAGCGGAGTGGGGAACGCCATGATGGGTGAGGGAGAGGGCAACGCCTTCACCGGGACTAAAGCTGCCCCAGACGGAAGAAAAGGCTCACCAGTCCTCGGTGAGGATGACCAATCCACTGGCCGGCGGTACAACATAGATGAACTTGGCACTGACAGATACTTTATATCCTCCTCACAGACGAGCTCCGATGTGGCAAATCAGTGTTCCCTCTTTCCATACGCAGGACAAACTGGGACAGTGTACAGCGGGGCAAATGGATCCAGGTATTCCTCCCTTCATTACGGATCGGTCCTGCCACCGACAGGGTTTTCATCCTCCGTGTGCCCTAGCCGGAGTCAGTTTGGCAGTAGCTACCAGTTCGGCCAGGGTCCAGGTTGCCTGTACCCCTCCTATCCGGGAACGGGTTCAGGTATTGGTTCCATGGCTCTCCCGGGGTCCACACCGGGAACGAGGGCTCAAGTTTATCTCTGCAACCGGCCCCTATGGCTCAAGTTTCACCGATTCCAGACCGAGATGATCATCACGAAACAGGGCAGGTGAGCAGAGGCGTTGGAGACAAGTTGATGGAATGTCATGTTTGATGATGGTTAGCCTACTAAATATCCGCCCATCTGTGATGTTCCAATAGTCCTTTATATTCCGGTGTCATATTTGCGTATATTTTGACAAATGTTATTTACACATCATTTTTATGAAGAGCACATACATGCCGACTTTGACATATAATTATTTACAAATAAACATGTAGGCTATACAAATGTTTAAAACCTTTTTTATTTTCGTGCACTGTATGCAGGAATAGCCTAAGTGAGGAAAAGAAAGTGTAAAGTATTGATTAGTTCATGCCATGACCTAACCTTACGAATTTTCTTGAACGCAATGACTCCCTCTGATAATTTTCGTTTAAGTAAACCCTTGAAATTGTATTTGCAATAATTGTGGCATCAAATGTATTTTCTTTCAGGCGGATGTTTCCATTTCTCAGTTTCAACATCACTGGACTTAACTTGACCGCGCATTACAACGTGTTTGTTGAGGTCGTGTTGGCCGATCCAAATCACTGGCGATTTCAAGGAGGAAAGTGGGTTACTTGTGGGAAAGCAGACAACAACATGCAAGGTGAGACTAATATTAAATTCACCTGTAATGTAGGCTACGTATTTAGAGGCCTATAGCCTACAGAAGCAGCACATTTCAACTAAC
Organism: Coregonus lavaretus; assembly: GCF_964263955.1. NCBI lineage: Eukaryota > Metazoa > Chordata > Actinopteri > Salmoniformes > Salmonidae > Coregonus > Coregonus lavaretus. The sequence goes on from NC_139994.1 coordinate 33,974,549, forward strand.
GGAAATTAAATTATATTTCGATAACGCATAGCCTGTCAATTAGGAACGTTTCGTTAGATGTCAATACACATTTCTCTAAAGTTTACACCCAATTAACTGGCTATTTATGCTGTGTTTCTGGTCGTTTCAAAGCGCACACGATCACATTACCTATAAATGTTTTTTGTTGGTTGATTATCCCCATTTTAAAAGAAAAGACAACCATTCAAACATTGTTAGCTGGTGACATTGATCTATAATGGAAAACGGATTCAATTATAATTCATTATTAGTAATCTTTTTCTTCTTTTAGTTCATATGATGTAAAATGGCCTGCCAATGAGACGTTTGTAATAACATGAAAATAGTCAACTTCAATCTTCTATTTGCATTTTTCCCCCAAAATTGTTTTTTACCTGTGCAATTTAACCATATTTAAATATTAGCCTAATAGCTCCAGTTTCACATCTGATTGCTTTTGAAAATTGAAATCCTGAGCATGTGATTCAATAATAGTTTGATTGCAAGTTATTTTTGGTAAATTGGCAAATTGCTGGTCTTTTTGGAAATGTATAGAGTTTGACACATAAGAGAAGTTCAAGTTAAGAAAGGGAAAATATCAGTGTTATTCCTTACATTTTTGTTTTGCATTTGTGCTGCATTGTACTTAATATTTTTATGTTCTATGTCCCACATCATTTATTAAATCACAGGTAACAAGATGTATGTTCATCCTGAATCCCCAAACACTGGTGCTCACTGGATGAGGCAAGAGATCTCCTTCGGCAAACTGAAGCTGACCAACAACAAGGGGGCAAATAATAACAACACACAGGTGAGGCCTACACCGTCATTTATTTATTGTGACTCAAATGTCTTTGGCTACTTTTTAAAAAGCTGTCTTTGGTGTTCTAGATCACAAATCAGTCCAAACCCATATTTATTTTTTATTTTGACAGTGCTATTGGCAAAAATCTCAATGTAATTGGTGACGTGCCAAATAACCAACCACAGTAACTGTTTTGAAAGCATGAGAAACCCAAGCACTAACTTTGAATTCACCTCTTTTTTTATTTTTTTTATTTTTTTTGGTAGATGATTGTCTTGCAGTCTCTGCACAAATACCAGCCTCGGCTGCACATCGTGGAGGTCACAGAAGAGGGAGTGGAGGACATAGGCAGTGACGCCAAGACACAGACCTTTACCTTTCCAGAGAACCAGTTCATTGCAGTCACTGCCTACCAGAACACAGATGTAAGATGCCCACTACTATCAATCTACTTAAATCTTAAGTAGATAAGATCCATCTTCTCTACATAAAAAATATCAGATCTGCTTAAGATTTTAAGTTTCTACACTGAGTACACAAAACATTAAGAACACCTGCCATAGACTGACCAGGTGAAAGCTATGATCCCTTGTTGATGACACTTGTTAAATCCACTTAAATCAGTGTAGATGAATGGGAGGAGATGGGTTAAATAATTATTTTCAAGCCTTGAGACAATTGAGACCTGGATTGTGTATGTGTGCCATTCAGAGGGTGAATGGGCAAGACAAAATATTTAAGTGCCTTTTGAACGGGGTATGGTAGTAGGTGCCAGGCGCACTGGTTTGTGTCAAGAACTGCAACGCTGCTGGGTTTTTCCACACTCAACAGTTTCCCCATGTGTATCAAGAATGGTCCATCACCCAAAGGACATCCAACCAACTTAACACTACTGTGGGAAGCATTGGGGTCAGCATGGGCCAGCATCCCTGTAGAACACTTTTGACACCGCCAACTCAATATTAGGAAGGTGTTCCTAATGTTTGGATACTCAGTGAATATTAACTGTCTATAAAATGTGTTTTTGTCAACACTTCTGACCATGGCTTGAACATTCTCTCCTTTCCAGATCACACAGCTTAAAATCGACCACAACCCCTTTGCTAAAGGCTTCAGAGACAACTATGACTCGTAAGTAACAATAACTTGCTTCCTTTTTTGCATGCGGTATTGTGGCAATTTTTTTCTGCTCTGCTACTTTTAGTCTCTCGTGTGAACTAGTTTTTCTTTTGCAAATGACTCATCCTTGGACCTTTTTTGTTGTCTCTCTCTTCCACAGGATGTACACAGCCCCAGAGGGTGACAGGCTGACCCCCTCCCCGACAGCCTCCCCTCGCGCTCACCAGATTGTGCCGGGTGCCCGCTATGCCATGCAGCCCTTCTTCCAGGACCAGTTTGTCAACAACCTGCCCCAGAACCGCTTCTACACCGGGGAGCGGGCCGTGCCCCAGACCAACAGTCTCCTTTCCCCCCAGGCTGAGGATGCTGGGGCCAGCTCGGCTCAGCGTTGGTTCGTCACCCCGGTCCAGCAGACGGGCTCCAACAAGCTGGACCTATCCTACGACCAGGACTACTCAGCCAGCAGTCTACTGTCCTACGGCATCAAGCCCCTGCCCCTCCAGACCTCACACGCCCTCAGCTACTACCCCGACTCGGCCTTCACCTCAATGGCGGCCGGCTGGGGCACCAGAAGCACTTACCAGAGAAAGATGACCACAGGCTTGCCCTGGTCCCCTCGGCCCAGCCCCCCAGCCTTCACAGACGACCAACTGGCTGTTAGCAAAGACAAGCTGCCCGAGGAGAGCACCGCAGCATCCACTTGGATCGAGATGTCCCACTCGCTGAAATCTGTGGACTCTACCGATTCGGGCGTGTACTCCATGGTCTGCAAGAGACGCCGGATGTCACCTGGTGGGTCGAGCACTGAGAACTCCCCCACCATCAAGTGTGAGAACTTGACCACATCGGAAGAGTTCAACAAAGACAACCCCAAAGGCATGGGATACTATGCCTTTTACACAAGCCCCTAAAAAGACTATTTATTAAAATCTTATTCTTTTTAGTTTTTAATTGAGTGCTCCCCTTACCTTTTTTTTTTTTAAACACCCTTTCTTAATTTTTATCTAAAGGTGCCAAAGCTTCATGCTCCCAAGCAAGCTGCACAGATTACTTACCCAGCCAGAGTCCCCCCCCCCCATACCTGAACACACATACATTGTGACAAATTGTTGTTTGTAAAGCATGTCCCCAGTTAATTTTATTTTTTACAAATGTGATTTTATTTAAGGTCATTTTGTTGTACAGTATTTGTGCACTTTAGTATGTGATGTATCTTGTACAAACTGTCTTCATGGAGGTGTTATGAAATGGGTAATAAAAACAAGCTTTTCATAAACAATCGTCCCACTTTGCAAATTCAGTCTTGTTTATTATCAATAATATATATTTACTTAAAGGAAGACTCAGTGAAATGACATTGCCATAAGCAGCATCGCAGATATTGAGATGAGCGAGATGCAAGACTTTGCCCTCATACAGTCACACATAGTATCTGCGCATGTGCACGGGTTCACTTCACGCTGTTCACAACGTGGGAGCCAGGGTACCAAAACAGCGGAGAAGTTAAGCCTCACTCTTCAATGCTCTTATCAAATCAACATTTACAGTTTAGCAGATGTTATAGTAACATAAGCATTTCGCTGCACTCACAATCTCCTAACAATACAGCATAATGTAGAACAGTACGTTTAAATTTTTTTATCAAATGTCGGAACTAATCCAATTTAAGAACCCAACTAGCACTGTAACAGTAATCCAAATGCAATCTGTGTATATACACTGGATGAATTTACTAAGAATGATCTGTACAGCAGTAGATGGTGAGCTATGTCAAGAATCCAGTATATAAATATGTGGTGTGCAACTAAAACGCAATGTACAGTATTAGAATGGGTTATGTCGAGAACACAATATTTCAATAGTACAACACCTCATGGTAAAATAGAAAGAATTGCAGGAAATTAGCTTCTGGAGCAGAGTGGAATATAAATATATATGTAAGTGTATAGCAGTAGTTATAGAGGATGAGCCATGACTAGAATACATATTAAGTGGGTAAAATGGTATGTCAACATTATTAAATTGTTCAATGACTATGTACATAGGTCAGCAGTCTCAAAGGTATTGGGTGGTAGCCGGCTAGTGACTGTGTTTGAGGTTCAGTGCAGGGTACTGGGCGGAGGCCGGCTAGAGGTGACTGTATAACAGTGATGGCCTGGAGATTGAAGCTGTTTATCAGTCTTTCGGCCCCAGCTTTGATGCACCTGTACTGTCTCCACCTTCTAGATGGTAGTGGGGTTACCAGGCCGTGGCTGAGGTCCTTGATGATCTTCTTGGCCTTCCTGTGACACCGGGTGCTGTAGATGTCCTGGAGGGCAGGCAGTGTGCCCCCGATGATGCGTTGGGCTGACCGCGTTACCCTCTGGAGAGCCCTGCAGTTGCGGGTGGTGCAACTGCCGTACCATGCGGTAATACAGCCCGACAGGATGCTCTTGATGGTGCATTGGTAGAAGTTTATGAGGGTCTTAGGGGCCAAGCCACATTTCTTCAGCCTCCTGAGGTTGAAGAGGCGCTGTTGCGTCCATCTTCTTTACTACGCTGTCGGTGTGAAGGGACCATTTCAGGTCCTCAGTGATGTGCACGCAGAGAACTTGAAGCTTTTGACCCTCTCCACTGCAGCTCCGTCAATGTGGATGTGGGCTTGCTCTCTCTGCTGTCTCCTGTAGTCCACGATCAGCTGCTTCATTTTGTTGCCGTTGAGGGAGAGGTTATTTTCCTGGCACCACTCTGCAAGGGCTCTCACCTCCTCCCTGTAGGCTGTCTTATCGTTGGTGGTAATCAGGCCTACCACTGTTGTGTCATCAGCAAACTTGATGATTGAGTTGGAGATGTGTGTGGCCACGCAGTCATGGGTGAACAGGAGGTACAGCAGGGAGCTGAGCATGCACCCCAGTGGGGCCCCCGTGTTGAGGATCAGCGTGGTGGAGGTATTGTTGCCTACCTTCACCACCTGGGGTCGGCCTTAGCCCGTCAAGAAGTCTAGGACCCAGTTGCACAGGGAGGGGTTCAGACCCAGCGCCCTGAGCTTAGTGATGAGCTTGTAGGGCACTATGGTATTGAATGCTGAGCTGTAGTCAATGAACAGCATTCTTACATAGGTATTCCTCTTGTCCAGTTGGGATAGGGCAGTGTGCAGTACAATGGCGATTGCGTCATCCGTGGATCTGTTGGGTCGGTATGCGAATTGTAATGGGTCTAGGGTGTCAGGTAAGTTGGAGGTGATATGATCCTTAAATAGCCTCTCAAAGCAATTCATGGTGACAGAAGTGAGTGCTACGGGGTGATAGTAATTTAGTTCAGTTACCTTCGCTTTCTTGGGTACAGGAACAATAGTTGACATTTTGAAGCAAGTGGGGACAGCAGACAGGGAGAGATAGATTGTCTGTAAATACAACAAAATGTACCCACTATTCTGTTTACTTTCTGCATCTAGCCTACGTCTTATCGCTGAGTCTACCTTTCATTTAAATGAAAAGTTATAGGCCTAATTTTTGGAAATGTCCAACATAAGAAAGTATTTGGTATTAGGATACAGTTGACCCAATGACAAACAGTTAAGTGTAACGTTAGTTAGCTACTGTTTGATTATCATGAGGCTACTCACCATTTTCATTGTGATCTCGAACGCGCACCAGCGTGTGCAGGCCAGAAACTATTTGTAGATGAGGATTCCCGCCGGATGTTGATGACAAATCTTTTTGATTATCACCCCTGATCATCTTGGACAACCAAATATTTTGTTTAATTCGTAGCTTTCTAAATAATTCCGAAGCATTAATTTGAGATGCTTGGAGATATAGCTGTCATGAGTTAGTTGGTCTGCGATACATTTATAATTTGTGCATGTTAGCTCAATTATTATATAATTTTTTTCAAATTTGCAACGAAGACAAGTCAAGTTTTTGTGATGGACCTAATACAGCCTGTTGGAGCTAACTCCATTTAGTCAAAATACGACTGTAGTCATTAATCTACAAAGAACACGACCACATCCATATTATAGATAATAATTTACTGATCATTATTGTTATTAATATTAGCCTGTTATTACTACAATGTGTGAGTTCATTCAATATGACATGATGGTGTGGTGGATGGTGTAAGGCCTTGGTGTCAGCATCGTGAAGGTCCACCCCCAGCACCATCGAACAACAGTAAAGTCCAACAAAAACCAGACTGTTAACTGTAGTATAAGACTGTTCACTTCCGTTAAGAAGTAATTACAGGATATTGTTAGGCCTATAAGTTTGCTAGCTCATTTATGCATGTAACTGGACCCCCCCCCCCCTAAGCAAGATTTTAGATTGGTAAGTAAGTGTAGCCAGATATCTACACTTATTACTGACCGGGCACAAAGGGCATGTACCAAGGGGCCCTGACCTCAAGGGGGCCCCCATAGATTTTGTTAGTCACTCTTACGCAAATATCAAACTATCACATATGGCATAAGTCATCAAACATTTCTCTCCACCCTATGGCAAAATGGGTAGAATTGCAGGAAATTATCTGTAAAACTTTCCTCATCATATTAACCTTTATATAAATTCACCATTAAACTGGTGTAAACCAGTGCAAATAATGGATAATACAGTGCCTTCGGAAAGTATTCAGACCCCTTGACTTTTTCCACATTTTGTTACCTTACAGCCTTATTCTAAAATGTACTAAATAAAATAAAAATCTCAGCAATCTACACACAATACCCCATAATGACAAAGTGAAAACAGGTGTTTAGAAATGTTTGCAAATGTATTCAATTTTTATTTTTTTATTTTATTTTAGTAATTAATAAAAAAAAAAAAAAAAAAAAAATACATTATTTACATAAGTATTCAGACCATTTGCTATGAGACTCGAAATTGAGCTCAGGTGCATCCTGTTTCCATTGGTCATCCTTGAGATATTTCTACAACTTGATTGGAGTCCACCTGTGGCACCCATGGGGCGGCGCACAATTGGCCCAGCGTCGTCCAGGGTAGGGGAGGGAATGGCCTGCAGGGATGTAGCTCAGTTGGTAGAGCATGGCGTTTGCAATGCCAGGGTTGTTGGTTCGATTTCCACGGGGGGCCAGTATGAAAAATAAAAAAAAGATGTATGCACTCACTAACTGTAAGTCGCTCTGGATAAGAGCGTCTGCTAAATGACTAAAATGTAAATGTAAAATGTACATTTAATTGATTGGAAAGGCACACACCTGTCTATATAAGGTCCCACAGTTGACAGTGCATGTCAGAACAAAAACCAAGCCATGAGGTTGAAGGAATTGTCCGTAGAGCTCCGAGACAGGATTGTGTCGAGGCACAGATCTGGGGAAGGGTACCAAAATATTTCTGCAGCATTGAAGATCCCCAACAACACAGTGGCCTCAATCATTCTTAAATGGAAGAAGTTTGGAACCACCAAGACTCTTCCTAAAGCTGGCTGCCCGGCCAAACTGAGCAATCGGGGGGGAAGGGTCTTGGTCAGGGAGGTGACCAAGAACCCGATGGTCACTCTGACAGAGCTCTAGAGTCACGTCTGGAGGAAACCTGGCACCATCCCTACGGTGAAGGATGGTGATGGCAACATCATGCTGTGGGGATATTTTACAGCGGCAGGGACTGGGAGACTAGTCAGGATCGAGGAAAAGATTAACGGAGCAAAGTACAGAGCGATCCTTGATGAAAACCTGCTCCAGAGCGCTCAGGACCTCAGACTGGGGCAAAGGTTCACCTTCCAAAAGGACAACGACCCTAAGCACACAGCCAAGACAACGCAGGAGTGGCTTCGGGACAAGTCTCTGAATGTCCTTGAGTGTCCCAGCCAGAGCCCGGACTTGAATCCGATCTAACATCTCTGGAGAAACCTGAAAATAGCTGTGCAGCAACGCTCCACATCCAACCTGACAGAGCTTGAGAGGATCTGCAGAGAAGAATGGGAGAAACTCCCCAAATACAGGTATGCCAAGCTTGTAGCGTCATACCCAAGAAGACTAAAGGCTGTAATCGTTGCCAAAGGTGCTTCAACAAAGTATTGAGTAAAGGGTCTGAATACTTATGTAAATGTCATATTTCAGTTTTCAAAATGTGAAAAAAGTCAAGGGGTCTGAATACTTTCCTTTTCACAGACATTTTTGGACTACAGTATATCCAATGTCTAAATGGTTAGTTGTGGTGAAGGGAGAAGTCATAACATTCGCATTGAGAACTTAGTGAGAATTAAAAAATCCCCTCCTCAGTGATTCCCATTTGAATTGATTTAAATACCCAGTATTCTAATTAATTCTGTTGTCAGACTCCTTGACAGAAAGTGAAGAATCTGTCTAACTCCAATTAACACATCCTAACAAGCTAGAGTTCTGATTTCTCTGGCCTTTCAGGAAGGAAGTGTGCAAGAAATAGACTCTTGGGGGAATGGAGTTTGGAACAAAACATCTACCTTGTTTGCTCTGTGTTCATGTCAGTGAATCATTGTATTCCATAGCATCTGATGAGCTAAGTGCTCTTGTTTTCTCTTGTGTATTGACCTCTGACTATGACACCAGGCATGAGGTGTGGCCATACAGTCAACTACATAGTTTGACATTTAGGCTTGTCAAGTGAACACCCAAGATATTTTACAAGTGAAGTTGAAGGAAATTAGTGCTTTAAAAGTAGCCTGTATAGATATCGGAGGGTAATGCAGCACAGGGCCACTAAGGTCTCAAGGTGCCAGTAGCCTTGATGCTATACACTAGAGGGCCACTTGCATTGGTGGTGCCTGAGGACCTTTATAGCATACAGTATATGGTTTGGACCTTCTCTCCTGCAGTCCACACTATACAGTAAAATCCTGATGTTAATATGACACTTCGGAGATTGGTTTCACCAAACATTCAGAGAGAAAAGCCTATTTGCAGCATACACAGACTTGCATTAACTATGCATAATCTCTGCTCATAGCGTGTGAGAAGCGTGAGAGAGGAAGAGAGAAAGAAGGAGAAGAACCTAAAAGCAGGACTTTCTGTGTGGTGTGTTAACATTACTAAAGTGCCTATCTTGTGTTGGACTGCCATTGCCCTGCACTGCAGTGTACCATTCTCTAAATGCCCTCCCTTCGTTGACTTAAAGCTGCAATATATAACTTTTTGGGCGGCCAAACTAAATTCCCATAGAAAATGTGTGTTATAGACCTGTCATTCTACATTTACATTTTACATTTTAGTCATTTAGCAGACGCTCTTATCCAGAGTGACTTACAGGAGCAATTAGGGTTAAGTGCCTTGCTCAAGGGCACATTTACGTCATTTAGCAGACGCTCTTATCCAGAGCGACTTACAAATTGGTGCATTCACCCTATAGCCAGTGGCGAACAGTTTTGACTGGGCTGAGCGGGAACTATGCTTCCGCAGAGGAAGGGGAGCCAGCAGGCCAGAGGTGGATGAACACAATGCCCTCGTTTGGGTGTAGGGACTGATCAGAGGCTGAAGGTACGGAGGTGCCGTTCCCCTCACTGCTCCATAGGCAAGCACCATGGTCTTGTAACGGATGCGAGCTTCAACTGGAAGCCAGTGGAGTGTGCGGAGGAGGGGGGTGACGTGAGAGAACTTGGGAAGGTTGAACACCAGACGGGCTGCGGCATTCTGGATGAGTTGTAGGGGTTTAATGGCACAGGCAGGGAGGCCAGCCAACAGCGAGTTGCAGTAATCCAGACGGGAGATGACAAGTGCCTGGATTAGGACCTGTGCCGCTTCCTGTGTAAGGCAGGGTCATACTCTCCGAATGTTGTAGAGCATGAACCTGCAGGATCGGGTCACCGCCTTGATGTTAGCGGAGAACGACAGGGTGTTGTCCAGGGTCACGCCAAGGCTCTTCGCACTCTGGGAGGAGGACACAACGGAGTTGTCAACCGTGATGGCGAGATCATGGAACGGGCAGTCCTTCCCCGGGAGGAAGAGCAGCTCCGTCTTGCCAGGGTTCAGCTTGAGGTGGTGATCCGTCATCCATACTGATATGTCTGCCAGACATGCAGAGATGCGATTCGCCACCTGGTTATCAGAAGGGGGAAAGGAGAAGATTAGTTGTGTATCGTCAGCGTAGCAATGATAGGAGAGGCCATGTGAGGATATGACAGAGCCAAGTGACTTGGTGTATAGGGAGAATAGGAGAGGGCCTAGAACTGAGCCCTGGGGGACACCAGTGGTGAGAGCACGTGGTGCGGAGACAGCTTCTCGCCACGCCACTTGGTAGGAGCGACCGGTCAGGTAGGACGCAATCCAGGAGTGAGCCGCGCCGGAGATGCCCAGCTCGGAGAGGGTGGAGAGGAGGATCTGATGGTTCACAGTATCAAAGGCAGAAGATAGGTCTAGAAGGACAAGAGCAGAGGAGAGAGAGTTAGCTTTAGCAGTGCGGAGAGCCTCCGTGACACAGAGAAGAGCAGTCTCAGTTGAATGACCAGTCCTGAAACCTGACTGGTTTGGATCAAGAAGGTCATTCTGAGAGAGATAGCAAGAGAGTTGGCTAAAGACGGCACGCTCAATAGTTTTGGAAAGAAAAGAAAGAAGGGATACTGGTCTGTAGTTGTTGACATCAGTGGGATCGAGTGTTGGTTTTTTGAGAAGGGGTGCAACTCTCGCTCTCTTGAAGACGGAAGGGACATAGCCAGCGGTCAAGGATGAGTTGATCAGCGAGGTGAGGTAGGGGAGAAGGTCACCGGAGATGGTCTGGAGAAGAGAGGAGGGGATGGGGTCAAGCGGGCAGGTTGTTGGGCGGCCTGCAGTCACAAGTCGCATGATTTTATCTGGAGAGAGAGGGGAGAAAGAAGTCAAAGCATAAGGTAGGGCAGTGTGAGTAGGACCAGCAGTGTCATTAGACTTAACAAACGAGGATCGGATGTCGTCAACCTTCTTTTCAAAGTGGTTGACGAAGTCATCCACAGAGAGAGAGGGGGGGGGGGGGGAGGAGAATGTGGCAAAGAGCTTCCTAGGGTTAGAGGCAGATGCTTGGAATTTAGAGTGGTAGAAAGTGGCCTTAGCAGCAGAAACAGATGAAGAAAATGTAGAGAGGAGGGAGTGAAAAGATGCCAGGTCGGCAGGGAGTTTAGTTTTCTTCCATTTCCGCTCCGCTGCCCGGAGCTCTGTTCTGTGAGCTCGCAATGAGTCATCAAGCCACGGAGCTGGAGGGGAGGACCGAGCCGGCCGGGAGGATAGGGGACACAGAGAGTCAAAGGATGCAGAAAGGGAGGAGAGGAGGGTTGAGGAGGCAGAATCAGGAGATTGGAGGGAGAAGGATTGAGCAGAGGGAAGAGATGATAGGATGGAAGAGGAGAGAGTAGTGGGAGAGAGAGAGCGAAGGTTGCGGCGGCGCATTACCATCTGTGTAGGGGCAGAGTGAGTAGTGTTGGAGGAGAGCGAGAGAGAAAAGGAAACAAAGTAGTGGTCGGAGACATGGAGGGGAGTTGCAGTGAGATTAGTAGAAGAGCAGCATCTAGTAAAGATGAGGTCAAGCGTATTGCCTGCCTTGTGAGTAGGGGGGGACGGTGAGAGGGTGAGGTCAAAAGAGGAGAGGAGTGGAAAGAAGGAGGCAGAGAGAAATGAGTCAAATGTAGACGTAGGGAGGTTGAAATCCCCCAAAACTGTGAGGGGTGAGCCATCCTCAGGAAAGGAACTTATCAAGGCGTCAAGCTCATTGATGAACTCTCCAAGGGAACCTGGAGGGCGATAGATGACAAGGATATTAAGCTTAAATGGGCTAGTGACTGTGACAGCATGGAATTCAAATGAGGAGATAGACAGATGGGTTAGGGGAAAAATTGAGAATGTCCACTTGGGAGAGATGAGGATTCCTGTGCCACCACCCCTCTGACCAGATGCTCTCGGGGTATGCGAGAACACATGGTCAGACGAGGAGAGAGCAGTAGGAGTAGCAGTGTTTTCAGTGGTAATCCATGTTTCCGTCAGCGCCAGGAAGTCGAGGGACTGGAGGTTAGCATAGGCTGGGATGAAGTCAGCTTTGTTGGCAGCAGAACGGCAGTTCCAGAGGCTGCCTGAGACCTGCAACTCCAGGTGTGGGGTGCGTGCAGGGACCACCAGGTTAGAGAGGCAGCAGCCACGCGGTGTGAGGCGTTTGTGTAGCCTGTGCGGAGAGGAGAGAACAGGGATAGGCAGAGACATAGTTGACAGGCTGTAGCAAATGGCTACAATAATGCAGAGGAGATCGGAATGAAATGAACTAAACATCTGGCAAAGGAGAGAGTAGGGCCTCCCTCACCAAAACTTCCACCTCAGAAACTATAATTGTTTCACTGAACCACCCGAACAAAAACTCTCCCAACAAAAACTCTCCCAAATTGTTGTGAACTACAGCGGTTCAATGTTTCAAGGAATAGACTCAACTTACTTTATTCAGCTAGCTAACTATGACACCATAGCTAACTAGCATGCTAGCATCCAATAACACACAGTTTAGCACCAATACTTGGTTACAACAAGCTACCAATAGTGTGTTAACACACTAAACAGATGATTCGTGTCCGTGTCTAGTTCCTTTCATAACGCAGCAATAATTAAACATTGGCTAGCTAGCACAAATATATTGTATTTAGCTGCTACAGTACAGTTAGCTGGTCGTGTTGGCTAGCTAGCAGTGGCTACTGTGTTGACTTTGTTTGAAAAACGGCTAGCTAGCTAGTTTCATGCTACACCCGGCATCGCCGAAAACAATGCTAACCTACAATAACTACCCACAACAGCCCACGATGCCTAACTATGACACCATAGCTAACTAGCATGCTAGCATCCAATAACACACAGTTTAGCACCAATACTTGGTTACAACAAACTACCAATAGTGTGTTAACACACTAAACAGATAATTCGTGTCCGTGTCTAGTTCCTTTCATAACGCAGCAATAATTAAACGTTGGCTAGCTAGCACAAGTATATTGTATTCAGCTGCTACAGTACAGTTAGCTGGTCGTGTTGGCTAGCTAGCAATGGCTACTGTGTTGACTTTGTTTGAAAAACGGCTAGCTAGCTAGCTTCGTGCTACACCCGGCACCGCCGAAAACAATGCTAACCTACAATAACTACCCACAACAGCCCACGATGCCTAACTATGACGCCATAGCTAACTAGCATGCTAGCATCCAATAACACACAGTTTAGCACCAATACTTGGTTACAACAAACTACCAATAGTGTGTTAACACACTAAACAGATAATTCGTGTCCGTGTCTAGTTCCTTTCATAACGCAGCAAAAATTAAACGTTGGCTAGCTAGCACAAATATATTGTATTTAGCTACTACAGTACAGTTAGCTGGTCGTGTTGGCTAGCTAGCAATGGCTACTGTGTTGACTTTGTTTGAAAAACGGCTAGCTAGCTAGCTTCGTGCTGCGGGCCTACCTACAATACCTAACTACAATCTAAATACATAATTAAGCCTTACTCGACAAAGCCCAAGCTATGTATAAAGCCAAACTTACCCGACGCCAGCTGACATTTGTCTTCTGCAATCAGTAGGTGTAATTAAGTACAGTAGCTACTAACTACCTAGCGTTGATGGCTCAGATAATGAGGTTAGAAAAACGGCTGAATGGTAGGTAGCTAGCTGGCTTAATTACAGGTACTCTTAAGCGTGAAATAACATTGGAAACAACTCTCCACCGTTGCTAAATGTTACCAGTAGCTACCCGCTAGCTAGCTAGCCTCGTGCTTCGCCGGGCTCCGCCGTAAACAATACTTACCTACAATAATTACCTACAGAAACCTACAATAATTACCTAAATAACTACCTAAATAAACTACCTACAATACCTAACTACAACTACCTACCTACAATCTAAATACATGGTTTAAGCTTTACTCAACACCATATAAGAAGCCAAGCTTATCTCCTGCTAGAGAAAACACAACCTCTCCCGACCAGGTGGATTAGAAACCATTGAAAGCATTTCTAAGAAGCGGAAAATCTGTTCTATGTGCACTATTTCTATGCTTCCTGTGCCTAAGTTTAGTTTATGCTTCTTTTACTTTCGGTTTTGTACACCAGCTTCAAACAGCTGAAAATACAATATTTTTGGTGATGGACAATATATTTCACAGCGGTTTAGATGGTACAATGATTCTCTACACTATACTTGCTCGTTTTGTCACTTAAACTGAAATTAGGCGAATTTTAGCAACCAGGAAATGGGGGATCGATTTCTGCATAGTGCATCATAGATCTTTTCCTGGACAAAACAAGAGAGAGCTCAGGGAGCCGTGACAAGTCAGAACTCCAACAACAAGTCGATAGACTCCAGTTGCTGTTCAAAATCATTCATGCAAAAGGTACAGTAATCAATAGACACCTCAACAGCATGCTCTTGAAACTCAGACATTGTTGAGTATAGGAGCTGGGCGCAGTGGGATGAGACCAGTAGTATGAAGTAGAGAATTTACTATTATTTTCAACTGCCGATGTGCACATTGTTTACTTAGCTTCCCATAACTAAATATTTGTTTATTCAGTATCAGTTAGGCTCTATATTAACAATTGATTTAATCTATACTGAACAAAAATATAAATGCAACATGTAAAGTGTTGGTTGTTTTCGTGAGCTGAAATAAAAGATCCCAGAAATGTTCCATACGCACAAAAAACGTATTTCTCTCAAATGTTGTGCACAAATTTGTTTACATCCCTGTTAGTGAGCATTTCTCTTTGCCAAGATAATCCATCCACCTGACAGGTGGGGCACATCAAGAAGCTGAATAAACTGCATGATCATTACACAGGTGCAACTTGAGCAGGGGACAATTAAAGGCCACTCTAAAATGTGCAGTTTTGTCACACAACACAATGCCACAGATGTCTCAAGTTTTGAGGGAGCGTGCAATTGGCATGCTGACTGCAGGAATGAACGTCCAACAGAGCTGTTGCCAGAGAATTGAATGTTCATTTCTCTACCATAAGAGAATTTTAGAGAACTTGGCAGTACATCCAACCAGCCTCACAACCACAGACCACGTGTAACCACGCCAGCCCAGGACATCCACATCCGTTTAGTTTTACCTGCGGGATCGTCTGAGAACAGCCACCCGGACAGCTGATGAAACTGTGAGTTTGCACAACCAAAGAATTTCTGCACAAACTGTCAGAAACCGTCTCAGGGAAGCTCATCTGCGTGCTCGTCGTCCTCACCAAGGTCTTGACCTGACTGCATTTTGCCGTCTTAACCGACTTCAGTGGGCAAATGCTCACCTTCGATGGCCACTGGCACGCTGGAGAAGTGTGCTCTTCACTAATTAATCCCGGTTTCAACTGTACCAGGCAGATGGCAGACAGCGTGTATGGTGTCATGTGGGTGAGCGGTTTGCTGAGTGGCCTATGTTGGTGGTGGGGTTATGGTATGGCAGGCATAAGCTACGGGCAATGAACACAATTGCATTTTATCGATGGCAATTTGAATGCACAGAGATACCGTGACGAGATGCTGAGGTCCATTGTCGTGCCATTCATCCGCCGCCATCACGTCATGTTTCAGCATGATAATGCATGGCTCAATGTCGCGAGGATCTGTACACAATTCCTGGAAGCTGAAAATGTTCCAGTTCTTTCATTGCCCGCATACTCACCAGACATGTCACCCATTGAGCATGTTTGGGATGCTCTGGATCGACGTGTACAACAGTGTGTTCCAGTTCCCGCCAATATCCAGCTACTTTGCACAGCCATTGACAAGTAGTCTAGCGATTAAGAGCATTGGGCCATTAACCAAAAGGTCGCTGGTTCAAATCCCTAAAAACGACTGCGTGTTTAACTCTATGTGAAGGAGATGTGTCGTGCTGCATGAGGCAAATGATCGTCACACCAGATACTGACTGGTTTTCTGATCCACGCCACTACTTAAAAAAAAAAAGGTATCTGTAACCATCATGTGAAGTCCATAGATTAGGGCCTAATTAATTTATTTCAATTGACTGATTTCTTTATATGGTCTGTAACTCAGTAAAATCTTTGAAATTGTGGCATGTTGCATTTATATTTTCGTTCAGGTTATATTGAATTAACTGGCAAGCTGTATTTTCAACATGTAGTCCTACAGTATTGGTATAGGTCTGTCTGGGTGTACAGGGACTTTCTACAGTAAGTGCCCTTCCCATAGGCCTTCATTGGTCCCAATGTGCTGTTTTCACATACTGTAAGAGCCCAACTCAGTCACCAAGGAAAATGCAGCCCCTGTGCATAACTGCAGCAACAAATGGACTGTGTGGCCGTTTTAATTACGTAATATTTTGATGTACAGTGCATTCAGAAATGTTTCAGACCCCTTGACTTTTTCCACATTTTGTTACCTTACAGCCTTATTCTAAAATTGATTAAATACATTTTTTTCCTCATCAATCAACACACAATACCCCATAATGACAAAGCAAAAACTGTTTTTTTGAAATTTTAGCAAATGTATAAAAAATTATAAACAGAAATACCTTATTTACATAAGTATTCAGACCCTTTACTATGAGACTCGAAATTGAGCTCAGGTACATCCTGTTTCCATTGATCATCCTTGAGATATTTCAACAACTTGATTGGAGTCCACCTGTGGTAAGTTCAATTGATTGGACATGATTTGGAAAGGCACACACATGTCTATATAAGGTCCCACAGTTGACAGTGCATGTCAGAGCAAAAACCAAGCCATGAGGTCGAAGGAATTGTCCGTAGAGCTCCGAGACAGGATTGTGTCGAGGCACAGATCTGGGGAAGGGTACCAAAACATTTCTGCTTTATTGAAGGACCCCAAGAACATGGTGGCCTCCATCATTCTTAAATGGAAGAATTTGGAACCACCAGGACTCTTCCTAGACCTAGCCACCCGGCCAAACTGAGCAATTGGAGGAGAAGGGCCTTGGTCAGGGAGGTGACCAAGAACCTGATGGTCACTCTGACCACTCCTCAGTAAAAGGCACATGACAGCCTGCTTGGAGTTTGCCAAAAGGCACCTAAAGACTCTCAGACCATGAGAAACAAGGTTCTCTAGTCTGATGAAACCAAGATTGAACTCTTTGGCCTGAATGCCAAGCGTCACGTCTGGAGGAAACCTGGCACCATCCCTACGGGGAAGCGTGGTGGTGGCAGCATCATGCTGTGGGAATGTTTTTCAGCGGCAGGGACTGGGAGACTAGTCAGGATCGAGGGAAAGATTAACGGAGCAAAGTACAGAGAGATCCTTGATGAAAACCTGCTCCAGAGCTCTCAGGACCTCAGACTGAGGCGAAGGTTCACCTTCCAGCAGGAAAACGACCCTAAGCACACAGCCAAGACAACGCAGGAGTGGCTTTGGGACAAGTCTCTGAATGTCCATGAGTTGCCCAGCCAGAGCCCGGACTTGAACCTGATCGAACATCTCTGGAGAGACCTGAAAATAGGTGTGCAGCAATGCTCCCCATCCAACCTGACAGAGCTTGAGAGGATATGCAGAGAAGAATGGGTGAAACTCTCCAAATACAGGTTTGTCAAGCTTTTAGCGTCATACCAAAAAAGACTAGAGGCTGTAATCACTGGCTGCCAAAGGTGCTTCAACAAAGTGCTGAGTAAAGGGTCTGAATACTTATGTAAATGTGATATTTCCATTTATATCTGTAATAAATTAGCAAAAAATTCAAATAACCTATTTTTGCTTTGTCATTATGTGGTATTGTGTGTAGATTGATGAGGAAAAAAATAATTTCATCCATTTTAGAATAAGGCTGTAAAGTATGCACTGAATGTTAGCTTTCAGTCAAACTGTGCAAAAGTGAAATCAAAACTCAACTCAACAGTTAAGTTTAGGCATTCATTCCGAGGGGTTAAGGAAAGGGTTAAGGTTTGGGATAGGGTTAAAACAGATCAAGTTAAATTAAAAACGAGCACCTCGCACTGGGATTGAACCCACGATCCTCAGAGCCATAGCTCGCGAGCCTACTAGATGGTAATAGGTGCTCACGCTGAACCCAGTGGATGGTATGAAATTGCAATGGAAATAATAATGACACCTGGGCGTTGTGATGCCTGCAGTTATGTACTCGGGAGTCATAATCCGTGCAAGATCGGCCTGTAAGAGCCATGAGAAAGGCCGCAGAGACAGAGAGCCAAGGAGGTTTGACATCCTCAGACCAGAACCTGAGGCAGTTTCCTCACCTCTCCAGTCACACACTATCACTACTCTCAGTGGCTAAACGGGACCACAGGCAACATCATGTTTCTGGGTCAGGAGGATTCTTAAGCTCCCCTTCAAAATGTAACCAAAGGACAGAATGCATTGAGATGGTGGTGAATGTTTTAGGGATGTAAAAGATACTGTTTGTCTTAATGGAACTTTTCCTGGTTAAATACATGTTAAATCAAATAAAAGGTTTCTTCTTTGTGATAGTTCCTCTTTTGATGTGTTGGATATTATGTCAGCCTATCTGTTAAGATGGTTTAATGAAAAGTCGCAGCTCAGATCTGTAACAAGAGAAGATAAGCCTTTGGTTGACAACATGGACCTAGTGCCACCATGTCAAAGTATTCATACAAGCCTAAGCCTATGTGCTTTATTGGTACCATGTTGATGAGTCTTTCATGCAGTTCACAGCATATTTCATACATAAAAAATTATTCAGCACGCAAGGAAAATACAACTTTGACTTCTGTATTGTCAGCAACCGGTTCTTCACACATACAGTGGGGAGAACAACTATTTGATACACTGCCGATTTTGCAGGTTTTCCTACTTACAAAGCATGTAGAGGTCTGTAATTTTTATCATAGGTACACTTCAACTGTGAGAGACGGAATCTAAAACAAAAATCCAGAAAATCACATTGTATGATTTTTAAGTAATTCATTTGCATTTTATTGCATGACATAAGTATTTGATACATCCTAAAAGCAGAACTTAATATTTGGTACAGAAACCTTTGTTTGCAATTACAGAGATCATACATTTCCTGTAGGTCTTGACCAGGTTTGCACACACTGCAGCAGGGATTTTGGCCCACTACTCCATACAGACCTTCTCCAGATCATTCAGGTTTCGGGGCTGTCGCTGGGCAATACGGACTTTCAGCTCCCTCCAAAGATTTTCTATTGGGTTCAGGTCTGGAGACTGGCTAGGCCACTCCAGGACCTTGAGATGCCTCTTACGGAGCCACTCCTTAGTTGCCCTGGCTGTGTGTTTCGGGTCGTTGTCATGCTGGAAGACCCAGCCACGACCCATCTTCAATGCTCTTACTGAGGGAAGGAGGTTGTTGGCCAAGATCTCGCGATACATGGCCCATCCATCCTCCCCTCAATACGGTGCAGTCGTCCTGTCCCCTTTGCAGAAAAGCATCCTCAAAGAATGATGTTTCCACCTCCATGCTTCACGGTTGGGATGGTGTTTTTGGGGTTGTACTCATCCTTCTACTTCCTCCAAACACGGCGAGTGGAGTTCAGACCAAAAAGCTCTATTTTTGTGTCATCAGACCACATGATCTTCTCCCATTCCTCCTCTGGATCATCCAGATGGTCATTGGCAAACTTCAGACGGGCCTGGACATGCGCTGGCTTGAGCAGGGGGACCTTGCGTACGCTGCAGGATTTTAATCCATGACGGCGTAGTGTGTTACTAATGGTTTTCTTTGAGACTGTGGTCCCAGCTCTCTTCAGGTCATTGACCAGTTCCTGCCGTGTAGTTCTGGGCTGATCCCTCACCTTCCTCATGATCATTGATGCCCCACGAGGTGAGATCTTGCATGGAGCCCCAGACCGAGGGTGATTGACCGTCATCTTGAACTTCTTCCATTTTCTAATAATTGCGCCAACAGTTGTTGCCTTCTCACCAAGCTGCTTGCCTATTGTCCTGTAGCCCATCCCAGCCTTGTGCAGGTCTACAATTTTATCCCTGATGTCCTTACACAGCTCTCTGGTCTTGGCCATTGTGGAGAGGCTGGAGTCTGTTTGATTGAGTGTGTGGACAGGTGTCTTTTATACAGGTAATGAGTTCAAACAGGTGCAGTTAATACAGGTAATGAGTGGAGAACAGGAGGGCTTCTTAAAGAAAAACTAACAGGTCTGTGAGAGCTGGAATTCTTACTGGTTGGTAGGTGATCAAATACTTATGTCATGCAATAAAATGCAAATGAATTACTTAAAAATCATACAATGTGATTTTCTGGATTTTTGTTTTAGATTCCGTCTCTCACAGTTGAAGTGTACCTATGATAAAAATTACAGACCTCTACATGCTTTGTAAGTAGGAAAACCTGCAAAATTGGCAGTGTATCAAATACTTGTTCTCCCCACTGTACATAGACGGCAAACACATCCATCTATTGAGCTTTGTGACACTTCTACATTCCTCTATAGGGGAGACCGGGGCTGGATGTCACACCTTTTCCTCACACTTTTACTTGTGTGTATTTCTCAGCACTAGCAATACTCTTGTCAACATTAATAGAATGACCAAGGTCTTGGTTTGAAATGGGGACCATTTGTATTCTCATATTTTATTCCAACATGCTATGGGGTTGGATGTCACAATGTTTGCAGGGCTGTAGTGGTGTATGCATTCATTATGATGATGTACAATCCTACGGCTGATGTTTTAGACTCACCCCCGCCCCCGGGAAAAAACTACCTCAATCTAAATTGAAATGACTAAAACCAAATCTAAACTGTAGAAATCATAATGGATGTTTATACAGGCTCTTCACTCTGTCCAGCTTGCTAACAATCACCTAAAGGAAAGCTAGACAGTCAGGGAGCATTAAAAATTCCCAAAACGATGGATGGAGAAAAATGTTTTGGCACATTTTGACAGTGAGGAAATATAACACATTTTCAGTGCTGCCCTCCGGACCTTGGTGAAGACCGAATGCGGCCCGCATGACACCCCTGATTTAATACAAAGATGTTCGAGCAACTTCTGCTTTGACTTTCCTTTAATGGACATTTCAATTTGTTTTCATTGGGGAACATTTGATTTTCATAATGATGACAAAGCGTTTTTTCGAGCATGCCTCATAAAATTATGTACTGTAAACAACATATTTGGTGATTGAGTCTTTTCCTCAACCGTCAGGGAAAGGTGTGGACCGTGTCTGTGGCATGGGGTGAAATGCTCACAGGACCGTTATGTGTCAGGCCTATGTGTGAGTTGAGTTTCAACTTAGCGAGACCCTAAGTTTCCTAAGTAGGGCGTTGAGTGTTAGCAGAGACATTCAGGCGACAGGTAGGCGCTGCCGCCTGCAGGGCCTGCATGGTACCCTACTCCGTCCGCCTCGGACCCTGATAGTCAGAGCCAGCCAGGGCCCCACTCTGTGGCGCATGACTAATGCCGGAACAAGAGAGAGTGTCCTGCTGCTAGGCTGCACTTAACACTGCATTGATTTCAAATCCCCAGCGCTCTTCCCAGGGGGTGGTGGGACGCACCTCTGCTGGTGGGTCGTAGGACCCCCTCCCCCCATTCCTTGTCCCCCTCTATCTCCAGACCACATCCCCTACCAGCCGCTGTGTCCATTTGGGTGAACTAGACTGGATGGGTCTCTCCATACCTCCCCTCCCTCTCTACCTCCCCATGCTGGGGGTCTCAGTGGAGCCAACCAGGGTTCAGGGACACTAAAGCTCCCACAAGACCGCAGACATGGTTTGGTCGGGAGGGGGGTTAGGGCCAAGTGGAGTCAGGAGGCGGCCGAGTGGAACAGGTCTGTGGTCAAAATCAATGCATTGGCAATTTGGAGGAGCGCTTCCGACAGATTTGGGAATTTCACATTCCCTATCCCCTTCTCTCCTAGCACCTGGGAGAGCATCACCACTAGAGAAAAACAACATCCCGTAAATCTGTAGGGAAAGAGACCAGAGACTCTTGATTTCTGCAGCCTCCTGGCACAAAACTTGACCTGTTCAATACTCATCAGTGTGGTGGCCAGTGTCACGTTAAACACTCAACTCTATTGCTGTGGTGAGTGATTTTGAAGGAGTCAGGTGCAAGAGGGTAAATCACAGAATAAAAGGGTTTATTCCGAAAACACAGCGGTACGCAGCAATGCGTCAAGCACTCCAGTGCGTAAATCAGGCGCACTGGGAAACAACAAGGCACACGGGTGAAATATCCCAGCAAAACAAAATACATGGAGCTCCACCGAGCTAAACTAACCTTCACAATAAACAATCACACACAAATACAAGGGGGCAGAGGGAACACTTATACGTACTGATGAGGGGATATGAACCAGGTGTGTGTAATAAACAAGGCAAAACAAATGGTATGATGAGATGAGCGGCAGTGGCTAGAAGGCTGGTGACGACGAACGCCGAAGCCTACCCGAACAAGGAGAGGAGGCAGCTTTGGTGGAAGTCGTGACAATTGCATTGTATGGAGAGGATTTAAGCTGTTTGTATGGTTGAGGATATCAGTAAAAGCCTATTGATTGGATAACCTTCGTTAACCTGCATGCATTTCTAGGGTTCAGTTGAGTCTGACCAAATTGCCTCACAATATTATGAGATTGCAGCTGCGCTACCAAAACACAACTGTAGAAAGTTCCCCATTACTGCTTTTACAAGAGGGTTCCTTGATATTGCTATCACAACAAGATGTCAACCTCAAAGCCTAGATACCTCCAATTTTTTAACTGTGAAATTACTACCTTTTTCTCTCCACTTTGGTGCTTTAAGAGTGAAAACTCTGTCTTCGTCATGCATTGTAATGTACCAATTTGCATCTGTTAGTGTTAGTATCTTCCAGTGCAGGTGGGGAGGCCTAAGCAGCTTTCACGTGTGCATGATATTTCAGATTGATCTCTCCCAGCTACATTCAGTATGGTGCATGTTTTAAGTAGGGCAGACGGCATTTCACTGTGCATTAATGGAATCTCAGCCTGTTAAGACTCAGGGCACAATTAAGAGGTGATAGTCTGATCTCCCACCTCACATTTCTATTTCAGCTCTGTCGTGTGATTATGCCTTTTTGGGGGAGCCCTATTTATAGGCGAACACTGCTGAAAGGCAGGGTTTGACTGGTTGAACCTTTCTGTTTGATTCACAACACTCCCTTGTTGTAATGTTCAGAATGACTATGGGTATATATTTTGTCTGAAAGATGGTGTTGGGGTTTATAAGATAGAGAGAGATCTGAGGGCTTCAAATTGAATGGAAAAGCTTGGCGATCAGGCCAAACATAACAGGGTTGGGGATGATTGCATTTTAGTGCATTTTGGAAGTGAATTGGGATTCCAATTCAAGAATAGAAAAATCCTTATTTACAATCAATTTCAATACATTTTCCATTCAATAAACAAATAATATTCTTAGGGAAAATTCTATGCATTTCTAGAATTGAATGTAGTTTATTAAAATAGAAATGACCCCAACCCTGTCACAGGATATTAACCTTTTACAATGCATGAATTAAGAAAATATTAGTTTTAATCAAGAACTTAACTTCTATTCCTAATATAGTTAATGATTTATGTTGAGTAAATATAACCTAATCTACTCATGTGTGGACCATTTCAGGCTAGGGCAAAAATGGAGTAATATTGGACTGCCACTTGCTGGTTAGAATGAGAAAATGCATTCTCTCCCTGACACTGATCAGGCTCAGAGTGCTTACCTTATTTCATCGTATTTTCTCATGGCCTATATATTTTAAAATCATAGTGCTTCATAGTACATTTTGTCTCCTGAAGAGTAATGCATCATTTCGTAATCAGTCACAATGATTTTGTTCCAAATTGTGTAATTAGTTAATTTACATTAGTTTATACCTCTGGTTTTAATTGGACAATTATGAGGGCTGCTATGGAAACTTGACCTATCCTCTAGTCTAGAGACTAGGGGTGTGTTCGTAAATTCAATCTGGAGTACCAGAGTGTGCTCAGAGTGCGCTCTGGGCGTTCGTAAATTCAGAGCGTTGTCAGATTGTCCATTCGTAAATTCATCCGTTTTTCTGCGCTCTGGCACACTCCCCTATGATGAGAGTGCTTTGAAATCGGAGTAGCCAGAGTGAATTTACGAACTCACCCTAGGAGTGATTCTTAACTGCAGGGGCCTAGAACCCATGGCATAGGGGCCTAGAACCCCTGGCATAGGGGCATAGAACCCCTGGCATAGGGGCCTAGAACCCCTGGCATAGGGGCCTTGAACCCCTGGCATAGGGGCCTCAGTGAGCTTTGAAAGGGGTTGATAAACCCTGTAGCATGCTCTCTTTTGTGTTTTTGCTTTTCAAGGCACTGTTCTCTGCTCTGTGGTTTACTAAATATATTCTACACATTTCTTTATTCTACAAATGTGGTTTCATTACTCTACAAATGTGGCGAATATATGTTGACTTACTACGTCCCCTTTGACATATCTATTTTGAATAGAATTTGCATCCCTGTTGTCTGCTTGGGACCTTTTAAAGACCATGTTGCTTGTCTCTTGCTTTGCACAAAGCGCGTTTAAGGAGAGGACAGGGATACGCACCGTCCATCTGGCATTCCTTAGATCTAATTGGCTATGAACACCGATCATGTATCGGCTAGTGGTACGAAAGCCTGTCAATCATGTCGAAGGGCGTCTCCATAACGTCCGCTGAGTGGCTACAGTGGCGAGACCTTACCAGACTGGTCACATCTTCTTTGTATATGGAAGTGTCACCGGTCTATCAGGCTTGAGGCGACAGATGAAATGGAAGAAAACAGTGAACAGGAAAGACCCCTTTTGAGGACAGTAAGTAATCGATAACGTAATGTGATATATATATATATATATATATATATATATATATATATATATATATATATATATATATATATACAGTAGATATGAGGTCGCCCATAATGTCCTTGTTTGCGACTTAGCAAATGCAGAGATGAAGAAAGATGCTTTTGCCACAGTGGTCCGGTCTCTGTACTGGATTGAATAGCTTTTGTATTAAACCACATAGTGAGAAAATACGATTTAAAAATGTTTTGACAACCGCACTTATGCAAAGCAACAGTTATTCTATTTTGTTTTCTTATACTGTCTCAGATTTAGCTTCGGTTTTGGGGGATGCTAGCCAAGTTGCTAGCTAATGTCAACAAGACACTCGTGGCTTTCTGTTTCTGTCGCTGGGACGGTCGTGAGGAGAATGAGCGAATCATGAACTTCTCATTGACTGTCCTCTAAGAAAACTGTAAAGTAAATAGCTAGCTAGCTAGTAAAGTTTAATTTTCTCTGACTGAGTTGCAAGTCAAATATGCTTTGATCACTTTTGTTTTGACAGTTAAAATTAGACTGATATGACAGCCCAGTTGGACTACAGTTAGCATGTAATGTACTGTGAGACATGCGTGAAAATAGTGGCTTACTGTACTTGCTGTTTTGTTGGGTGGGTCTTTCATTTTGGTGAGAGAAAGATACGTGATGAAGAGTCAAAAGAGCAACATGGCCCAAAACCTACATATTTCTTCCATCCACAATGACAGTGCTCTCTAAAGCGAGATTAGAGTTGGTAGCCTGGTCCCAAATCTGTTTGTGTTCTTGCCTACTGCATTGATCTCCTTGTCAAGCCTAAAATGTGTGGCATGGCTATGAGTGACAAGGACTTGGAATCATAGCACTAACAAACTGGTACTCAGGCTATGAATCGTGTGCATTTTTATAATGTGCATTCCCATCCTTTCTTACATTCCTCAGTCCTTCCTTATCTGTCACTTACTAGAAGTTAAGTATACTTGCCATTCCTCCTCCTCCAATTGCATGTCTTAGGAAGTGTGAGTGTGTGTGAGTGTGTGTGTGTGTTGGGGAGTTGAGAGGGTGGAGTAACCTGACCCTTTGCTGCCCTGCGTGCATCTCTCCACTCAAGGCTGCCTGGAGTCAATCAGTGGCTTGACTGTGACACAGGAGACCTCAGACAAACGACTGCTTGAAAAATACATGTTTAATGAAGCCCATCCTCTGTATAAAGATGTCTTCACTTTTTGTCAGAGCTGCTCCCCCTCCGTCTTGACTTGAAAAATACGTGATTGTTCTTATGTCAGCAGGGCATTAGACTTGCTCTGTTCACCTTTGGGACTGTTTAAATACAGTATTACTGGAAATGTCATTATGACATCATATAGGCCTAGGTGGTCTCCCATATTTAACCCTCAAGTGTAACCCTCCTGACCTCTCCTACTGCGCATGATTCCTCCTGAATGTGTTTATGGCATTTGTGGAGAGCACCTGAAACTCCTGACTTAACCAAAAAACAATAATTGTAAGCCTCAATGTATTTGATTATTATTAAATCAACTAACATTTTATTTGTCACATCATTCGTAAACAACCGGTGTAGACTAACAGTGAAAAGCTTACAGGCCTTTCCCAACAATGCAGAGAGAAAAATAGAAAAATTATAGAAACCATTATAACAACAGGAATAAATGAAGGGGAAGGGGTGGTGAAAGCTGTGGCCTGATTGAAGCCAATGCCCATCCAAATGGACAGTGCTGTCAAGGCCACAGACCTTGCCTGTGCTCGGCAAGTCCAAATGAAACTACTTAGGTTTCAGACATTAATCACCCGACCCTGTGTGAAACCAAAATAGCTTTCATTCATACACAGGCTCAGAGTACATTACTTGGTGGGTTTTATTTTCCCCAACAAATGATAGCTTGTGTGTACACCAATCCCCTCTAACTCAATTAGTGGACATGCCCCTACAGGATTTTTATGCACTTGGTGGGAAAGCTTTAGAAACAGTTTTCCAGAGATGAAATTCAATCAGGCCTCAGCTTTCACCACTCCGTCCCCTGTAGCTCAGTTGGTAGAGCATGGCGCTTGCAACGCCAGGGTTGTGGGTTTGTTTCCCACGGGGGGCCAGTATGAAAATGTATGCTCTGGATAAGAGCGTCTGCTAAATGACTAAAATGTAAATGTAAGAATATCCCCCATAGTTGGAGATAATATGTGAATCATTTTCTCTAAAATGATTTTGGGCATTTAGACCTATAGGTCCTATGACTGACTAGCAAACTCTTCCCATATCCATTGCCCCTCAATCACTGCATGCATGGTGACCACATTCCCTTGCCTTCCCTATATAGGTAATTTATTTTCCCTTCACACACGTTTCCCTTGACCACACATAAGGTTCTGATCTTTTACCACCACCTGCATTTGACCTTGGGTCTACCTCTGTTGTCATGGAATTGTACCTCAGGTACCAGGAGAATCGTGCCAAAAGGCTTTGTGTCCTGCTGTCTTCCCCCACTAAGATCTGAAATAGGTTCTTAGTTCAGCAGGTTCAGGCTCTCTGCTCTATTCCATTTAAAGCTCTGTAGAGGCGTTGTCAAAGAAGCTGACGTCTTCCTTAATTGCTGGACTCCAGTATCCAACAAAGCCTCCATCTTCACCCTACACAACGGTGCTTCTGTTTATACTGTATCTATAATACTAGGCATAGTCTGGGGTAAGGTTGAAGTAAAGCACCCACTAGTCTGTAGTGGGCTAAGACTGTAAGCTTTTAAGTGCTGTTTTTCTTGGAAGGCTCACGGCCAAGAATGTGAAAAGAATGCCTTTTTGTACGCTTTGTTTGTTTATGCTTGGTTACTCACTTTTAAATTACATTTCATTATTTGCCCACAGAATTCTCCCCCCTCCCTAATTAAATTCCAGTCATGAGAATTTGATTGAGTTTTTACTGCACTGAGCGTATTGTTTAGTCTAAGCATGATTTGTAGGAGTGGAGTAAGTACAATGGGGTATAAGCCTAAAGGAGAAACAGACCAAAAGGATGCCTGGTAATTCTGGTTCCTACTCCCTACCACTGAGGTGTATTGTATTGTTCAATCTGATTCATTGGGCTTCACCTATATCTGCGTGTGCCAGGAAAAGCAGGACAGGTTATCAAATTAAAGGAAACCTGGAGAGCCCATATAGCCCAGTAGTTAGTTAGTAAGCTTTGCCGGTTCGTGGAGACTTGATTCTGTGGTCATATGAATTCACAGGAGGTAGCTTAGTCTGAGGAGTCTGTATACTAGCTACTCCATGTCTGAACATTCATACTGGAGTCTGGACAATAGCCTGTCTGTCTACAAGACTCAATTAGACTGAAACATTTCCTGCTTTGGATCTTTCCCATTTTAATCCATGACGGCGTAGTGTGTTACTAATGGTTTTCTTTGAGACTGCGGTCCCAGCTCTCTTCAGGTCATTGACCAGGTCCTGCCGTGTAGTTCTGGGCTGATCCCTCACCTTCCTCATGATCATTGATGCCCCACAAGGTGAGATCTTGCATGGAGCTCCAGACCGAGGGTGATTGACCGTCATCTTGAACTTCTTCCATTTTCGAATAATTGCGCCAACAGCTGTTGCCTTCTCACCAAGCTGCTTGCCTATTGTCCTGTAGCCCATCCCAACCTTGTGCAGGTCTACAATTTTATCCCTGATGTCCTTACACAGCTCTCTGGTCTTTGCCATTGTGGAGAGGTTGGAGTCTGTTTGATTGAGTGTGTGCACAGGTGTCTTTTATACAGGTAACGAGTTCAAACAGGTGCAGTTATTAAAGGTAATGAGTGGAGAACAGGAGGGCTTCTTAAAGAAAAACTAACAGGTCTGTGAGAGCCGGAATTCTTACTGGTTGGTAGGTGATCAAATACTTATGTCATGCAATAAAATGCCAATTAATTACTTAAAAATCATACAATGTGATTTTCTGGATTTTTGTTTTAGATTCCGTCTCTCACAGTTGAAGTGTACCTATGATAAACAATTACAGACCTCTACATGCTTTGTAAGTAGGAAAACCTGCAAAATTGGCAGTGTATCAAATACTTGTTCTCCCCACTGGAATTTAGAGTGGTAGAAAGTGGCCTTAGCAGCAGAAACAGATGAAGAAAATGTAGAGAGGAGGGAGTGAAAAGATGCCAGGTCGGCAGGGAGTTTAGTTTTCTTCCATTTCCGCTCAGCTGCCCGGAGCTCTGTTCTGTGAGCTCGCAATGAGTCATCAAGCCACGGAGCTGGAGGGGAGGACCGAGCCGGCCGGGAGGATAGGGGACACAGGGAGTCAAAGGATGCAGAAAGGGAGGAGAGGAGGGTTGAGGAGGCAGAATCAGGAGATTGGAGGGAGAAGGATTGAGCAGAGGGAAGAGATGATAGGATGGAAGAGGGGGGGGGGGGGATTCAGCAGGGAGGAGAATGTGGCAAAGAGCTTCCTAGGGTTAGAGGCAGATGCTTGGAATTTAGAGTGGTAGAAAGTGGCCTTAGCAGCAGAAACAGATGAAGAAAATGTAGAGAGGAGGGAGTGAAAAGATGCCAGGTCGGCAGGGAGTTTAGTTTTCTTCCATTTCCGCTCAGCTGCCCGGAGCTCTGTTCTGTGAGCTCGCAATGAGTCATCAAGCCACGGGAGGACCGAGCCGGCCGGGAGGATAGGGGACACAGAGAGTCAAAGGATGCAGAAAGGGAGGAGAGGAGGGTTGAGGAGGCAGAATCAGGAGATTGGAGGGAGAAGGATTGAGCAGAGGGAAGAGATGATAGGATGGAAGAGGAGAGAGTAGTGGGAGAGAGAGAGCGAAGGTTGCGGCGGCGCATTACCATCTGTGTAGGGGCAGAGTGAGTAGTGTTGGAGGAGAGCGAGAGAGAAAAGGATACAAAGTAGTGGTCGGAGACATGGAGGGGAGTTGCAGTGAGATTAGTAGAAGAGCAGCATCTAGTGAAGATGAGGTCAAGCGTATTGCCTGCCTTGTGAGTAGGGGGGGACGGTGAGAGGGTGAGGTCAAAAGAGGAGAGGAGTGGAAAGAAGGAGGCAGAGAGAAATGAGTCAAATGTAGACGTAGGGAGGTTGAAATCCCCCAAAACTGTGAGGGGTGAGCCATCCTCAGGAAAGGAGCTTATCAAGGCATCAAGCTCATTGATGAACTCTCCAAGGGAACCTGGAGGGCGATAGATGACAAGGATATTAAGCTTAAATGGGCTAGTGACTGTGACAGCATGGAATTCAAATGAGGAGATAGACAGATGGGTTAGGGGAAAAATTGAGAATGTCAACTTGGGAGAGATGAGGATTCCTGTGCCACCACCCCTCTGACCAGATGCTCTCGGGGTATGCGAGAACACATGGTCAGACGAGGAGAGAGCAGTAGGAGTAGCAGTGTTTTCAGTGGTAATCCATGTTTCCGTCAGCGCCAGGAAGTCGAGGGACTAGAGGGTAGCATAGGCTGGGATGAAGTCAGCCTTGTTGGCAGCAGAACGGCAGTTCCAGAGGCTGCCTGAGACCTGGAACTCCAGGTGTGTGGTGCGTGCAGGGACCACCAGGTTAGAGAGGCAGCAGCCACGCGGTGTGAGGCGTTTGTGTAGCCTGTGCGGAGAGGAGAGAACAGGGATAGGCAGAGGCATAGTTGACAGGCTGTAGCAAATGGCTACAATAATGCAGAGGAGATCGGAATGAAATGAACTAAACATCAGGGAAAGGAGAGAGCGGGCCTCCCTCACCACAACTCCCAAATATAACTCTCCCAACTTCCACCTCAGAGACTATAATTGTTTCACTGAAACACCCGAATAAAACTCTCCCAACTTCCACTTTAGAAATTAGAATTGTTGTAAACTACAGCGGTTCAATGTTTCAAGGAATAGACTCAACTTACTTTATTCAGCTAGCTAACTATGACGCCATAGCTAACTAGCATGCTAGCATCCAATAACACACGGTTTAGCACCAATACTTGGTTACAACAAACTACCAATAGTGTGTTAACACACTAAACAGATAATTCGTGTCCGTGTCTAGTTCCTTTCATAACGCAGCAAGAATTAAACGTTGGCTAGCTAGCACAACGATATTGTATTTAGCTGCTACAGTACTGCTACAGTACTGCTAGCTGGTAGTGTTGGCTAGCTAGCAATGGCTGCTGTGTTGACTTTGTTTGAAAAACGGCGTCGCTTCGAACGAATGTAGCTGGCTAAAATTATATTGTATTTAGTTGCTATAGTACTGCTAGCTGGTAGCGTTGGCTAGCTAGCAATGGCTGCGGTGATGACTTTGTTTGAAAAACGGCGTCGCTGCGAACGAATGTAGCTGGCTAAAAGGATATTGTATTTAGTTGCCACAGTACTGCTAGCCGGTAGCTGGTAGTGTTGGCTAGCTAGCAATGGCTGCGGTGTTGACTTTGTTTGAAAAATGGCGTCGCTGCGAACTAATGTAGCTGGCTAGCTAACCTCGATAGTTACTCTATACTACACCTTTATCTTTGATACAAATACAACTAAGTAGCTAGCCAACATTACACTAATCAAATCGTTCCATTGTAATGTAATGTGTCATATTACCTGCGGAGCGAAGTACAGCATGACTACTCACCTCGCCTGCCGGAAACTTTAGCTCACCATATGTCTGCTGCAGAGGGACAAGAGAGAGCCATGAAAAAATCAGTTTTGATCAGCCATGGAAACAAAAATGCTGAAAACAAATTGGCTCCGTATTTAAAAAGAAGATGGAGAACAAACTATGAAGGAAAAATACAGGAGTTTTGGTGCAGGTTCAGCAAACTAGCACAAAAATAATATTGCAATGTTGTCAAAATGATATATCGTCAAAAAGAATATCCCGATATGTAACTATCTATTTTTTCCACCATCATTAATAGATGGGGCCTAATCTGTGCTCCTGGCGCCAGTTTTGGATGGGTACCATAATCTTTGCCACCTAGGTGACAAGGTGATTGCTGCTTAGTTAGATTAAGAGAGTAGCTAAACAAACAAGAGTAGGCTACTCTTCCATCTATCAAAGAAATCCAGTTGAAAACACACATTTGGCTCATTTTAGAGAAGTAACCTACCTTTCTAGTTTAGATGATTTGAAATCATGCAAGATCACTGTAATAGCTAGATATAGCTTGGTTCTTGACTGGTGAGTCAAGCAATTGCCTTGAATTAAGGTTGGGCGAAATGGCCAAAATATCATATCACAGTATTTGTTTAAAAAAATGACGTTATTTTATGTTTTTGAATAATAAAAGTTGTAAATTTGCTTTATGAGTACTGCGTGAACCTAGGGTGGCAACATATACATTCTAAGTGATTTCAATGGGTCTTTCTCCATTCTGTGTTGTTTGACATGAAAATGCCAGGGAGGAGTTATTGTGACAGGGTAGAAACCAAAGTGATGGTCAGTGTTTCCTAGGGGACCCTATAACCTTTGGCTACATTAAATGTTTCTTCTTAGCTACTTCATGTAGGTAACGTATTCATGCAAAAGGGCGCCATTGAAAGGCGTGATTACTGGGGTTGCGGTAAATGTGAAAGCTGACCAACTGAAGGGGAAGATTCCCGGTGTTTGTGATACTCGTCGTTTGGTGCGACGCAGACAGGGGGGCATGAGTGGAGAAACAGAAGAGTCGTTGTCTGTTCTTTTGAGTTTTGATGTTGAGATATATAAATGATCCGGTATGAGCTTTTGTGCCGAATACATTACTTTGTTGCAGGTGACAAGCTTATGGGCATGTGGCAGCAGTGTATAGGGGGGAGGTTCCTAAGTTTGAAAGCAGCCAGCGTCGGGTGAGGTTGTGTCTTTCTCTGGCGGGAGGTAAGCTTGGCTTATATGGTGTCGAGTAAAGCTTAAACCATGTATTTAGATTGTAGGTAGGTAGGTATTGTAGTTAGGTATTGTAGGTAGTTTATCTAGGTAGTTATTGTAGGTTATTGTAGGTAATTATTGTAGGTAAGTATTGTATTCGGCTGAGCCCGGTGAAGCACGAGGCTAGCTAATTCACTACCTGGACCAATAAAGCTAGCTATCTAGCGGGTAGCTACTGGTAACTATTAGCAACTGTGGATAGTTGTTTCCAATGTTATTTCACGCTTAAGAGTACCTGTAATTATGCCAGCTAGCTACCTACTATCATCTGTTTTTCTAAGGTAGTTAGTAGCTACTGTACTCGAAATGTAGCTACCTGGAGAGCTAACTAAACAATAGCTGGAACGACCTAGCTTTAATATTTGGAGACGCTTTCTCTCCGTTGGGACAGACGCGAACTGGCTGAATCGATTCAGTGGCTAGCTTTGCACTTAACTGGCTAACAGTAGCTACTAAGGGTAAGTTATAACCTACATTTATTTTTGTTTTGTTTTTACATACTGGTAACAAGATTCGTTCAAGGGAATTCGGGATATGGGTGACTAGTTAACGTTAGCTTGGCTCTCTGTGTGTTCGTGCCGTGGGAGGAGGGGTTAGTTCGTTGGCAGAGAGCAATGGCGAGCTAGTATACTACATATTCTAGCTAACTAACTGGCTGAATAAGTTGACGACGTACTCAAACTGTCAAAACTAACCCAAAACTTTACACAACATTAGACACGGACACGAATGATTTGCTTGGCATGTTAACACACTGGTGGTTTGTTGTAACCGAGTATTGGTGCTCAACCGTGTAATTGGAGGCTGGCATGCTAGTTGGCTTTGGCTAGGATTCGGTGCCCTGGACGGTTTTCACGGAAGAATACTGTACCAAGTTAGCTAGCTGAATAAACTAAGTTAGAGTCTATTGCTAGAAAACATTAAACCGCTGTAGTTTACAACAATTTTAATTTCTAAAGTGGAAGTTGGGAGAGTTATACAGTGGGGGAAAAAAGTATTTAGTCAGCCACCAATTGTGCAAGTTCTCCCACTTAAAAAGATGAGAGAGGCCTGTAATTTTCATCATAGGTACATGTCAACTATGACAGACAAATTGAGAATTCTTTTTCCAGAAAATCACATTGTAGGATTTTTAATGAATTTATTATTATGTAACTTCTTCTTTAAGAGGCTCCTCTGTCCTCCACTCGTTACCTGTATTAATGGCACCTGTTTGAACTTGTTATCAGTATAAAAGACACCTGTCCACAACCTCAAACAGTCACACTCCAAACTCCACTATGGCCAAGACCAAAGAGCTGTCAAAGGACACCAGAAACAAAATTGTAGACCTGCACCAGGCTGGGAAGACTGAATCTGCAATAGGTAAGCAGCTTGGTTTGAAGAAATCAACTGTGGGAGCAATTATTAGGAAATGGAAGACATACAAGACCACTGATAATCTCCCTCGATCTGGGGCTCCACGCAAGATCTCACCCCGTGGGGTCAAAATGATCACAAGAACGGTGAGCAAAAATCCCAGAACCACACGGGGGGACCTAGTGAATGACCTGCAGAGAGCCGGGACCAAAGTAACAAAGCCTACCATCAGTAACACACTACGCCGCCAGGGACTCAAATCCTGCAGTGCCAGACGTGTCCCCCTGCTTAAGCCAGTACATGTCCAGGCCCGTCTGAAGTTTGCTAGAGTGCATTTGGATGATCCAGAAGAGGATTGGGAGAATGTCATATGGTCAGATGAAACCAAAATAGAACTTTTTGGTAAAAACTCAACTCGTGTTTGGAGGACAAAGAATGCTGAGTTGCATCCAAAGAACACCATACCTACTGTGAAGCATGGGGCTGGAAACATCATGCTTTGGGGCTGTTTTTCTGCAAAGGGACCAGGACGACTGATCCGTGTAAAGGAAAGAATGAATGGGGCCATGTATCGTGAGATTTTGAGTGAAAACCTCCTTCCATCAGCAAGGGCATTGAAGATGAAACGTGGCTGGGTCTTTCAGCATGACAATGATCCCAAACACATTACATTTTAGTCATTTAGCAGACGCTCTTATCCAGAGCGACTTACAGTTAGTGAATACATATTTTTTTATACTGGCCCCCCGTGGGAATCGAACCCACAACCCTGGCGTTGCAAACGCCATGCTCTATCAACTGAGCTACATCCCTGCCGGCCATTCCCTCCCCTACCCTGGACGACACTGGGCCAATTGTGCGCCGCCCATGAGTCTCCCGGTCGCGGCCGGCTGCGACAGAGCCTGGATTCGAACCAGGATCTCTAGTGGCACAGTTAGCACTGCGATGCAGTGCCTTAGACCACTGCGCCACTCACTCACTGCGCCAAACACACCGCCCGGGCAACGAAGGAGTGGCTTCGTAAGAAGCATTTCAAGGTCCTGGAGTGGCCTAGCCAGTCTCCAGATCTCAACCCCATAGAACATCTTTGGAGGGAGTTGAAAGTCTGTGTTGCCCAGCGACAGCCCCAAAACATCACTGCTCTAGAGGAGATCTGCATGGAGGAATGGGCCAAAATACCAGCAACAGTGTGTGAAAACCTTGTGAAGACTTACAGAAAACGTTTGACCTGTGTCATTGCCAACAAAGGGTATATAACAAAGTATTGAGAAACTTTTGTAATTGATCAAATACTTATTTTCCACCATAATTTGCAAATCAATTCATTAAAAATCCTACAATGTGATTTTCTGGATTTTTTCCCCTCATTTTGTCTGTCATAGTTGACGTGTACCTATGATGAAAATTACAGGCCTCTCTCATCTTTTTAAGTGGGAGAACTTGCACAATTGGTGGCTGACTAAATACTTTTTTCCCCCACTGTATTTGAGTGTTTCAGTGAAACGTAAGTGAGGGAGGCCCCGCTCTCTCACTTTCCCAGATGTTTAGTTCATTTCATTCCAATCTCCTTTGCATTATTGTAGCCTTTTTCTGTAGCCTGTCAACTATGTGTCTGTCTATCCCTGTTCTCTCCTCTCTAATCTGGTGGTCCCTGTGCGCACGACCCAGGTGGAGTTCCAGGTCTCTGGCAGCCTCTGGAACTGCTGTTCTGCGGCCAACAAGGCAGAGTTCATCTCAGCCTATGCTACCCTCCAGTCCCTCGACTTCTTGGCGCTGACGGAAACATGGATTACCACAGAAAACACTGCTACTCCTACTGCTCTTTCCTCGTCTAACCATGTGTTCTCGCATACCCCAAGAGCATCTGGTCAGCGCGGCGGTGGCACAGGAATCCTCATCTCTTCCAAGTGGACATTCTCTCTTTACCCCCTGACCCATCTGTCTATCTCCTCATTTGAATTCCATGCTGTCACAGTCACTAGCCCATCCAAGCTTAACATCCTTGTCATTTATCGCCCTCCAGGTTCCCTTGGAGAGTTCATCAATGAGCTTGATGCCTTGATAAGTTCCTTTCCTGAGGATGGCTCACCCCTCACAGTTCTGGGTGACTTTAACCTCCCTACGTCTGCCTTTGACTCATTTCTCTCTGCCTCCTTCTTTCCACTCCTTTCCTCTTTTGACCTCACCCTCTCACCGCCCCCCCCTACTCACAAGGCAGGCAATACGCTTGACCTCATCTTTACTAGATGCTGTTCTTCTACTAATCTCACTGCAACTCCCCTCCAAGTCTCCGACCACTACTTGACATCCGATCCTCATTTATCAAGTCAAATGACACCGCTGGTCTTGCTCACACTGCCCTACCCTATGCTTTGACTTCTTTCTCCCCTCTCTCTCCAGATGAAATCTTGCGACTTGTGACGGCCGGCCGCCCAACAACCTGCCCGCTTGACCCTATCCCCTCCTCTCTTCTCCAGACCATTTCCGGAGACCTTCTCCCTTACCTCACCTCACTCATCAACTCATCCTTGACTGCTGGCCATGTCCCTTCAGTCTTCAAGAGAGCGAGAGTTGCACCCCTCCTCAAAAATCTACACTCGATCCCTCCGATGTCAACAACTACAGACCAGTATCCCTTCTTTATTTTCTCTCCAAAACTCTTGAGCGTGCCGTCTCTAGCCAACTCTCCTGTTATCTCTCTCAGAATGACCTTGATCCAAACCAGTCAGGTTTCAAGACTGGTAATTCAACTGAGACTGCTCTTCTCTGTGTCACGGAGGCTCTCCACACTGCTAAAGCTAACTCTCCCTCCTCTGCTCTTATCCTTCTAGACCTATCGGCTGCCTTTGATACTGTGAACCATCAGATCCTCCTCTCCACCCTCTCCCAGTTGGGCATCTCCGGCGCTGCGCACTCTTGGATTGCGTCCTACCTGACAGGTCGCTCCTACCAGGTGGCGTGGCGAGAATCTGTCTCCGCACCACGTGCTCTCACCACTGGTGTCCCCCAGGGCTCAGTTCTAGGCCCTCTCCTATTCTCTCTATACACCAAGTCACTTGGCTCTGTCATATCCTCACATGGTCTCGCCTATCATTGCTACGCAGACGACACACAATTAATTTTCTCCTTTCCCCCTTCTGATAACCAGGTGGCGAATCGCATCTCTGCATGTCTTGCAGACATATCAGTGTGGATGTCGGATCACCACCTCAAGCTGAACCTTGGCAAGACGGAGCTGCGCTTCCTCCCGGGGAAGGACTGCCCGCTCCATGATCTCGCCATCACGGTTGACAACTCCATTGTGTCCTCCTCCCAGAGTGCATAGAACCTTGGCGTGACCCTGGACAACACCCTGTCGTTCTCCGCAAACATCAAAGCGGTGACCCGATCCTGCAGGTTCATGCTCTACAACATTCGCAGAGGACGACCCTACCTTACACAGAAAGCGGCACAGGTCCTAATCCAGGCACTTGTCATCTCCCGTCTGGATTACTGCAACTCGCTGTTGGCTGGGCTCCCTGCCTGTGCCATTAAACCCCTACAACTTATCCAGAACGCCGCAGCCCGACTTGTGTTCGACCTTCCCAAGTTATCTCATGTCACCCCGCTCCTCCGCACACTCCACTGACTTCCAGTTGAGGCTTGCATCTACCACAAGACCATGGTGCTTGCCTACAGAGCTGTGAGGGGAACGGCACCTCCTTACCTTCAGGCTCTGATCAGACCCTACACCCAAACGAGGGCACTACGTTCAACCACCTCTGGCCTGCTAGCTCCCCTACCTCTACGGAAGCACAGTTCCCGCTCAGCCCAGTCAAAGCTATTCGCGGCTCTGGCACCCCAATGGTGGAACAAGCTCCCCCACGACGCCAGGACAGCGGAGTCACTGACCACCTTCCGGAGACACTTGAAACCCTACCTCTTTAAGGAATACCTGGAATAGTATAAAGTAATCCTTCTATGTGTGAGAAGTGTGCAGAAGGGCATGAGACAAATGAATGTGTAGCATTGGGGAATGCTTCCATGACAACAGTGGGATAAACCAAGAAGTGATATAGGTTTCAGTAAGATTGGATTTTTAGCATTTATAGCAATGGTTATCAACTGTACTGCAGGGATGGAACGTAAGTCGCAGAAAATAGAGGTTGTGGTGGCAGCTGCAGAGAGGTATTTGGGTGTGCGAGACTTGACGTCAGAAGAGTTACAGGGTGTGTTTAGTGGTGGTGTCCCTTCCTTTCAGGCTGTTGGCCTGAAGTAGGAATAAATAGATTTAAATAGTGGAGTATGGTAGTTATTATTATAGTACTTTTTGTATTTTTATTTGTAAAAAATGTTTGTGAGTGTATTTTCTTTCAGCACAACTACGGCGACATGCACTCGTACGTGCGCACGTGCAAGCGACTCCAGGAGGAGGAGGCGGTGCATCGTATTATTAGATGGTAGGGTATTTGTTTTATTTTTTATTTTTTAAAGCAAAGTATAAGGGAGTTATACTCCAGTCTAGTAGGTGGCAGTAATGCAACATTTACTGGGTGCCAACCGCCGTTAAACCTCATTGAAGAAGAACATATTCATGCTTTGCGTATTCCTCTTTGATTTAGAAGATCTTGTTGCACAAACAACATGCTGATTTAGGTTGCACCATCCCTGGTATTATCAGGCTGTATAGCTAGTTACATTTGCTCAGACTCAGTACATGTATTAGCTAGCTAGCCAGCTAACTAGCGATTAGCATTAGCGGCTAACACGATTTAGGCCCAACTTGCTAAGAAAAGACTAACTAGCAATTTGCAGATGTAAGAAACACAAACTAATAGTGTAATTATAGAACGCTGGTGGATTTATATTAAGAAGCAAAGTGAAAACATAATCGTTGTAATCAACACTTTACCTTCTATAACATTGTTTGATTTGTTAAATGTGATATGCCGTGTGTAATGTCCATTTTTATAGTTTACTCCACTACTTGAGTCATCTGTCATCTCTCTCCACATGCCACTTTCCACACAGACCTAGCTCCTTGCGTTCAGTCTGCATCAAATCAAATCACTTTTTTTTTTTCACATGCGCCGAATACAACAGGTGTAGACCTTACCGTATAAGTAAGCATTTCACGGTAAAAACCTGTTCTATTCGGCGCATGTGACAAATAGAATTTGATTTGATTTGACAAACCAAACATTTAAATATTGTTATAGAAGGTAAAGTAAAAACTCAAACCGGTCTGTGCATCAATACCAGTAAAATACGGTATACGGCCCAGTCCTACCTTGAATGTGCCATTGTGGTGGCATAGTGAAAACCCCCAGAAATGAGTCCTCTTCCTCTCTATCCCATACAAATAGGGTGTAGGCCTAATTGAATTGGTCAGTAAAATCAGCTTGGAGGACAGGGTTTTTTCTGCATAGAAAAGTATTGGGCGGGCTGCCTAAGTGTTTTTTCGGGCCGCCTAGTCCAAACAGTACATGTAGAAAAACGTTTTTCCGTGTAAATGTAAACAACTAGGCTAAAACCAGATATAAATATGTAGAAAAGGACCTATATATTTTTTTGTAAGATCATCTTTGAGAACTAAAAATCACAAAAATAAAAGCTAGACAGTCAGAGAGAATCTAAAATTCCCATAATGATGCATTCAGGAGTATTTATGTTAAGGCATTGTGCCCCCATTGATTTTGTTAAAATTTTTGAGTCACTCAGATAGCATAAACCATAGCAAAATGTGTAGAATTCAGTGCCTAACATTAACTGTTTGGTCCACCTGGCTGTGGACCACTCAGATTTGTACCATGCCTTGTAATGTTTCTAAAACAATAAATGTATTACTAGTTAGAAGTAATGTGGTATATTGTTTAATTTCATTTTTTGTGACCTGAGTCTTTTAACCAAAATATCACAGATGAGACTTTAAGGGCGGAAAGTTACCGTGGTAACGCGACATGAGTCATGTTTGTGCCTGTGAGATTGAGAGTCTGACTAGTAGCTGCATTGTCTTCTCTTCCCTAACAGTTGAAACTCAAACATTGAAAAACAACCTAGCTTGTGAACAAAACAGTGTAAATAGCCAAGAAACACAATGACAAAGTCTCACTTCAATAGACTTTCCTTTCAAGTAAATTAGACCAACCTTTATACCTGTGCGCAGCGCTTCTCAAAATGAATCTTTCAGTCAGCTCTTCACGTACGTACAGCCCCAAGGCAGGAAGTGTTGCAGCGCGAGGTGGGATAGGCTATAGTATGATTCGTTGTTCTTTGACTTTGTGCGCTTAATTTACCAGCTATGAAACAAAACTGAATAAATACTTTGAAAACAGCTACTGCAGCATTTATTTAGCTATAAATGTGATCATACTTGACTATTTTGATTCACAAATGTGAGTGAAATGCTCGCACTGTGGAGCCCTGACCACCTGCCAACGTGGCTGGTGAAATACACATTTTACCCGCCAATGACAAAATCTACCCGCCTAATTTTAGGCTGTGGTAGAATTGCAGGAAATGTGCTTTAAAACAGCTACATTTGGCCACTGCCATGACCACCACTTTAGCCCCATTTTGATCCAGAAAAACCCTGGAGTAAAATGATGCCCCAGGGGGAGCACAGCACACCTCCAGCCAGGGGGCCCAGCCTTCTTATGGGTGATCTGGGGTAATCTGACTGATCATGGCTACTGGTCAATCCCACCTGTTGGCTTCAGGTCTCAGCTCTCCAGCCCTCTACTATGCTAATCTAATCTGGTTAATAATCCTCTCAGATTAAAAGACTGAGTGAGTCTTTGCTGTGGGCCATGTGATCAGTCTCTCTCCGTGTGTAGTGGTGGATAATGGTCTCCAGAGCTGGTGTTGAGTCCATGGTGCTTACGAAGAAGAATAGACTGCCTGTTGCAGGTTGCATCCCAAATGGCACCCTATTCTCTATATACTGCACTACTTTTGACCAGAGCCAATACTAAATAGGGAATAGGGTGCTATTTGTTCCCATCTTAGTCGAAAGGAGACACGCTCTTGCTGACAGTACACACAGTACAAGAACATCATTGGAGAGCCTGACCTTCAAATCCTATTTAAAAGAAATTAGCAAATTGGCCTTGCCTTGCTTGCTTATGAATTGTAGCAATTTAAAATCCCCCCTTGTTCATTACAGTCTCTGTGAACCCTGTGTTTCGCAGGTAGCCTAGCGGTTAAGAGTGTTGGGCCACTAATTGAAAGGTCGCTGGTTCAAATCCCCAAGCCAACTAGGTGAAGAATCTGTCGATGTGCCCTTGATCAAGGCACAACTCTAATTGCTCCTGTAAGTCACTCTGGATAAGAGTGTCTGCTAGAATCAAAAAATGTACTGTGTGTCAGTTAGCGTGCCAATGCTTTGCCTCCATGTGAGATTCAGAGTTGGCCATTAGGTGTCACCCTGCCCCTCAGTTTCCACAGAACTGTATTGTACGTGAGATACGGTTCTGTCCAGTCTTTAGTCATTCATTACTTGTTGTAGGCTACCTTTCTGTGATTGCGACTGAAAGTTGAAAATGTATTTTATTTAGGCCGATTTGAAATACCAGTTTCTTCATGTTATAGGCTGCATCCCAAATTGCACCCGATTCCCTAGAAAGTGTACTAATTTTGACCAGGGCCTATAGTGCAGGGCCCCATAGTGCACTACTTCTGTAGGGCTCTGGTCAAAAGTAGTGCACTATATAGGGAATAGGGTTCCATTTGGGACAGAGCCCTTGATTAACCATCTTCTGTCTATTACCATTGTAGAAGCATGATGTTACACTGACCGCCCGATATTTCCCTGTTTTACGACCTTATGGGTTATTCTGAGTGCATGA
The DNA here is from genome assembly GCF_964263955.1 of Coregonus lavaretus. NCBI lineage: Eukaryota > Metazoa > Chordata > Actinopteri > Salmoniformes > Salmonidae > Coregonus > Coregonus lavaretus. The sequence continues at coordinate 34,016,193 of NC_139994.1, forward strand.
GTCATGAGTCTCCATGGGATTAGAAGGTGCTGAAAGACGTGTACCTGACCTTGAGACTGTGATAAAGGTCAGTAATGTAGCAGCATCAAAGGAGGCAAAGACACTTAATGAGTACATCTCTGTCTGTCCTTTTCAATTCTCCTCGCCCTCTGGGTAATGTCTGTGAGAAATATTCATGTGTGTGTGGGCGGGTGTGTGCCCTGAATGCCATTGTGGGGGATTGTGTGTGTGTGTGTGTGTGGGGGGGGGGGGGGAGGGGGGTTCTGTGTGTGTGTCCTCTGTGTCTGTATATGTCCTCTCTGTTTGTGTGCGCGTCGGGGTGCGCTCTTGGCTGGGCAAATGAAATATTCATGGTGGCGGGGGAATGGCTGCTAAGAGAGGAGCAGGCTGTCAGAGAGGAGCAGGTCTGTTTTAAGACAGGCAGCACTCTGCTTTCTCACTCCGTACAAACACAGACGAGCAGGCAACAGCAGTCCAGTATTCCAGTGTCTCAGTCAGAGTTCAGACACACACACACATACACACACACATACACGCTCACAGAAACACACACACACACACAGGGGAGATAACAGAGAGACAAAGCCGGCTAACGCCACAACTGCCTCGGCTGCCGCTGATGTTTTAGCCCCGATGGAGGGGAACCATGAAGGGGAGCATGTGCTGACGGTAAGTCTGCTCTGTGTGTTTGTTTTGTGTGCATGTGCGTGTGTGTGGATGTGTGTGTACGTGTGTGTGTCTTCTCCATCTCTGACATTGTCTTGCTGTACCGTAGAATAGTGGTTGTGGTTGCAGAATAGAATAGAGGGTGTTCTATTGGATGTAGCTCAGAGGGGGAGAGAGAGAGCGATAGGGGGAAGAGTCCCTGCCTGCCTCACCAACGAATGCCTCTTAGAAAGGAAATGGTCCTTCCAGCTCTTCACTAGCCCTGAGGAGCCGGAATGGGAGGAAATAAGACAGGAACAGATATGGCTGCTTTAAAGAGTGAACCCAGGAGGGAGAAGGGAGGGAGAGGAGGAGTGTGAGAGAGGAGTAGAGGAGGAAAATGGGGCAGCAGACTAGAGATAATTGAATCAAAACAAAACGGAGCATGCTCCTTTGATTAAAATGTATAGATTATGGATATGATGTTCATTGTTTATCTATTGAATGGAAGTTGATGTTGTCAGTCACATTGAGGGAAATACAATATGTTTGGCTATTGAAATAGCCTAGATAAGGCGAGAATGACATGGATGGGGGAATATGTAGACAGCTGTGGTTATTAGGATGTACATACAAGGAGAGCAAAATGTGTTTTAGAGAGGAGTGGAAATGGTTTCCATTTCTGTGTAGCCTATGCTTTAGCCTATTTCTGGGGGCGGGGGGCATGCAATTTGCTGCTGTTTCTGGTATTGCGTTTGGCCCGTGTATGACGGTGGAGATACAACTCAGAGGACTGGCGTGTGTCTCTAGAGCTATGTGACTCCCCACTTACGTCACCCCCCCCCCCCCCCCCCCCGCCTGGAACAAGGCCAAGTAACGACAACCTGGAATAGAGGGAACCTGGCTGGCTCTGAAATCACTCCTACACTGTCACCCACACTGATTCATTTCACATTCACACCCAGTCACAGTGACAAGCACCAGTGTTCCATGCTCAATGAATTTAGTTTAAAATGGTAGCCCCCATTTTAATAGATACTGTAGACTATACAATAACTATCCCTTTACACACACACAAATACAGTTTATTGGTCTGACATGTTAAGCAAAATCAAAACCATGGATAACAGTAATTGGCCAGCCAAATGACCGCGGTCTCCGTAATATATATTTTACGCTCCTGAGTGCATGTGCTGCCATAGAAATAGAATGAATAGAACGGTTGTCCCCGTTCAAGTCAATGATGGCATAATGGGTGCACTGGCGGCCATTGCGAGTGTACCCATAGTAGCAAAGCAGGAAGTAAAAGCAGGAAGTAAAAGAAGGAAGTGTACCCATCAATATGTGCTGTGATTTGTTGATTCAACTGAACTGATATTCCCAAAAATACGTTCCATTGCATGAGCCACATCAGTTAATATCATTTGAACGAACATTCTACATTACCATGGAAGGTATTGCATCACAATACCAGGCAGCCATTGCGAGGACCCATGAGTTTACAAGTCAAATTTCCAGGGTTAGAGGTTCCAAGCCCATTTTATTAATTATATTTCTGTGTGTGCTGCTGCATTGTGTGGGGCGTTGCCTAGGCAACCAAAGTGTAATTTGCTAGTTTCTTGTTTCAGCAAGGAGCAACAAAGTATCATCACGTTGTTAAGAGTCCATGTTACCACAGAAACAGACTCAACTGCACGAATGCCTCCCGTCTAGGGCTGTTGCGGTGACCGTATTACCGCCACACCGGCAGTCATGAGTCATGACCGCAATCAAATTCCAAGTGATCGTTGTTGAGTCACGGTAATCTCCTTTTATGCACTCTGGACATGCTTTGGTAGTACCCAACTTGCTAACTACCATCAGGTCCTAATGGCCTGGTACTCAGGGCTCTATTGTCCCTCTAACCACTCTGACATCAATGCAAATACAATCGAAAATCACATCAAACACTTATCATCAAAACAGTAGGCCTATTGTACTTTTAAAACTCACCTCACTGTGATGATCAATTTGAAGAAAACAGGTTGAAACAGTGTAAAACATGGTTGTTGTGGATGTTGTTTCAAAGCCTAACACAACAAAATGGACAGCGCTTTCTAAGGTGATGATTATTTCAAAACACCTGTATGCATATTAGAGCTTATTAGGCTTATGAGCCCAAGCCTGAAAGAAAAGCCTGAATTAAAATGATTATTGTGCTGTTATACCATTCATAGCCTACTGCATATTACTCATGGCAGAAACACATAAAACCAAACTGATTTAAGATGTCTTTGGTACATAATTGGTCAGTTGAATCTATACTCCAAAATTACACAAATTCGAGTAATCGCCTTTGAGTGTGGACTGTATTATTATGCACACAGGATGGACTTGGTTACCTTATGCTACACTCCAAAATGTCTATCCATGAGTTGGGGAGAGAACATATATATATTCATTGTGCAGGGCGGCTTGCAGTTAGCCAACAATTAGTGAATTTGTATTTGATTTTGAATAGCCTAGTAATAGGGAATTAATTGGGTGACACATTACCTTTAGCTATACAGGATATCTCACCACCATGCGTTTCCATCTCCTCCTCTCTCTCCTTTATTACTTTCTCGAGCATGCAGACGGGCTGTCAACAGTTTAGTAAAATATGTTTAGTTGCGAAAACATGTTACTATCGATGTTCCTGAACAGGTTCCACTTGGTTTCCCAAATGAAGCACTGGGTAGCTGCAGGAACAAGGTTGGAGAGTCCATGGCATACAGAGTTTGGGAGGAATATCACTTGTCGTGCAGTGAGAGCATGCTGCTCAAACAGTGGTTAATGCTTGGAGTGAAATACACACTATACAGTGAGGGAAAAAAGTATTTGATCCCCTGCTGATTTTGTACGTTTGCCCACTGACAAAGACATGATCAGTCTATAATTTTTAATGGTAGGTTTATTTGAACAGTGAGAGACAGAATAACAAAAAAAAAATCCAGAAAAACGCATGTCAAAAATGTTATAAATTGATTTGCATTTTAATGAGGGAAATAAGTATTTGACCCCTCTGCAAAACATGACTTAGTACTTGGTGGCAAAACCCTTGTTGTCAATCACAGAGGTCAGATGTTTCTTGTAGTTGGCCACCAGGTTTGCACACATCTCAGGAGGGATTTTGTCCCACTCCTCTTTGCAGATCTTCTCCAAGTCATTAAGGTTTCAAGGCTGACGTTTGGCAACTCGAACCTTCAGCTCCCTCCACAGATTTTCTATGGGATTAAGGTCTGGAGACTGGCTAGGCCACTCCAGGACCTTAATGTGCTTCTTCTTGAGCCACTCCTTTGTTGCCTTGGCCGTGTGTTTTGGGTCATTGTCATGCTGGAATACCCATCCACGACCCATTTTCAATGCCCTGGCTGAGGGAAGGACGTTCTCACCCAAGATTTGACGGTACATGGCCCCGTCCATCGTCCCTTTGATGCGGTGAAGTTGTCCTGTCCCCTTAGCAGAAAAACACCCCCAAAGCATAATGTTTCCACCTCCATGTTTGACGGTGGGGATGGTGTTCTTGGGGTCATAGGCAGCATAGGCAGCATTCCTCTTCCTCCAAACACGGCGAGTTCAGTTGAGGCCAAAGACCTCGATTTTGGTCTCATCTGACCACAACAATTTCACCCAGTTCTCCTCTGAATCATTCAGATGTTCATTGGCGAACTTCAGATAGGCCTGTATATGTGCTTTCTTGAGCAGGGGGACCTTGTGGGCGCTGCAGGATTTCAGTCCTTCACGGCGTAGTGTGTTACCAATTGTTTTCTTGGTGACTATGGTCCCAGCTGCCTTGAGATCATTGACAAGATCCTCCCGTGTAGTTCTGGGCTGATTCCTCACCGTTCTCATGATCATTGCAACTCCACAAGGTGAGATCTTGCATGGAGCCCCAGGCCGAGGGAGATTGACTGTTATTTTGTGTTTCTTCCATTTGCGAATAATCGCACCAACTGTTGTCACCTTCTCACCAAGCTGCTTGGCGATGGTCTTGTAGCCCATTCCAGCCTTGTGTAGGTCTACAATCTTGTCCCTGACATCCTTGGAGAGCTCTTTAGTTTTGGCCATGGTGGAGAGTTTGGAATCTGATTGATTGATTGCTTTTATGGACAGGTGTTTTTTATGCAGGTAACAAACTGAGATTAGTAGCACTCCCTTTAAGAGTGTGCTCCTAATCTCAGCTCGTTACCTGTATAAAAGACACCTGGGAGTCAGAAATCTTTCTGATTGAGAGGGGGTCAAATACTTATTTCCCTCATTAAAATGCAAATCAATTTATAACATTTTTTACATGCGTTTTTCTGGATTTTTTTGTTGTTATTCTGTCTCTCACTGTTCAAATAAACCTACCATTAGAATTATAGACTGATAATTTCTTTGTCAGTGGGCAAACGTACAAAATCAGCAGGGGATCAAATACTTTTTCCCCTCACTGTATATGCAAAAGTATGTGGATACCCCTTCAAATGAGTGGATTCGGCTATTTCAGCCACACCCATTGCTGACAGGTGTATAAAATCGAGAACACAGCCATGCAATCTCCACAGCTGCCAATGACTGGAACGAACTGCAAAAATCTCTGAAGCTGGAGACTCTTATCTCCCTCACTAACTTTAAGCGTCAGTTGTCAGAGCCGATCACTGCACCTGTACACAGCCATTCTGAAATTAGCCCACCAAACTACCTCATCCCCATATTGTTATTTATTTTGCTAATTTGCACCCCAGTATCTCTATTTGCACCTCATCTTTTGCACATCTATCATTCCAGTGTTAATACGAAATTGTAACTATTTTGCACTATGGCGTATTTATTTCCTTACCTCCATCTTACTACATTCGCACACACTGTATATATATTTTCTGTTGTATTTATGACTTTATGTTTTGTTTACCCCATATGTAACTGTGTTGTTGTTTTTATCGCACTGCTTTGCTTTATCTTGGCCAGGTCGCAGTTGTAAATGAGAACTTGTTCTCAACTGGCTTACCTGGTTAAATAAAGGTGAAATAAAAAAATAGACAAACATTGGCAGTAGAATGGCCTTACTGAAGAGCTCAGTGACTTTCAACGTGGCACCGTCATAGGATGCCACCTTTCCAACAAGTCAGTTTGTCAAATTTCTGCCCTGCTAGAGCTGCCCCGGTCAACTGTAAGTGCTGTTATTGTGAAGTGGAAACGTCTAGGAGCAACAACGGCTCAGCCGCGAAATTGTAGGCAACACAGAACAGGACCCGCCGAGTGCTGAAGCGTGTAAAAGTCATCTGTCCTCGGTTGAACACTCACTATCGAGTTCCAAACTGTCTCTGGAAGCAACGTCAGCACAATAACTGTTAGTCGGGAGCTTCATGAAATGGGTTTCCATGGCCGAGCAGCTGCACACAAGCCTAAGATCACCATGCGCAATGCCAAGCGTCATCTGGAGTGGTGTAAAGCTCGCCGCCATTGGACTCTGGAGCAGTGGAAACGCGTTCTCTGGAGTGATGAATCACGCTTCACCATCTGGCAGTCCGATAGACAAATCTGGGTTTGGCGGATGCCAGAAGAACGCTACGTGCCCGAATGCATAATGCCAACTGTAAAGTTTGGTGGAGGAGGAATAATGGTCTGGGGCTGTTTTTCATGGTTCGGGCTAGGCCCCTTAGCTCCAGTGAAGGGAAATATTAAAGCTACAGCATTCAATGACATTCTTGATGGTTCTGTGCTTCCAAATGTGTGGTAACAGTTTGGGGAAGGCCCTTTCCTGTTTCATCATGACAATGCCCCCGTGCATAAAGCGAGGTCCATACAGAAATGGTTTGTCGAGATCGGTGTGGAAGACCTTAACTGGCCTGCACAGAGCCCTGACCTCAACCCCATCGAACACCTTTTGGATGAATTGGAATGCCGACTGCGAGCCAGGCCTAATCGCCCAACATCAGTGCCCGACCTCACTAATGCTCTTGTGGCTAAATGGAAGCAAGTCCCCGCAGCAATGTTCCAACATCTAGTGGAAAGCCTTCCCAGAAGAGTGGAGGCTGCTATAGCAGCAAAGGGGGGACCAACTCCATATTAATGCCCATGATTTTGGAATGAGATGTTTGATGACGACTACATACCTTTGGTTATGTAGTGTAAGTGTTCTTATATTTATTTCTCAGCTGCTCATATTAAGCACATGCCTCCGCTATAAAACCGAAGTAGCCTACAAAACGGACCTGCGGGAAACCGCGCGGCCTCCATTCGCTATTCTAGTGCATACAGATGACATGTCTTTTTTCCCCTGTCATTGTTCCTACCCATTTGATAATGGGCCATTCTAAATCTAAACTAATTTGACATATTAGTAAAGACCAGACTAAATTGAGAATAGTCTGATGGGTGAAAATATGATCACTTAATGAGAGAACAGCTGTGCAGCCTGAGGCAAGGAACAGAGCGCAAGCTTCTTTTGCTACTTTCTCAAGTCATTAATAGCCTATAATAGTCACACCATGCAGCCCATATACAGTGGGGGAAAAAAGTATTTAGTCAGCCACCAATTGTGCAAGTTCTCCCACTTAAAAAGATGAGAGAGGCCTGTAATTTTCATCATAGGTACACGTCAACTATGACAGACAAAATGAGAAAAAAAATTAAATAAATTGTTGGATTTTTAATGAATTTATTTGCAAATTATGGTGGAAAATAAGTATTTGGTCAATAACAAAAGTTTCTCAATACTTTGTTATATACCCTTTGTTGGCAATGACACAGGTCAAACGTTTTCTGTAAGTCTTCACAAGGTTTTCACACACTGTTGCTGGTATTTTGGCCCATTCCTCCATGCAGATCTCCTCTAGAGCAGTGATGTTTTGGGGCTGATGCTGGGCAACACAGACTTTCAACTCCCTCCAAAGATTTTCTATGGGGTTGAGATCTGGAGACTGGCTAGGCCACTCCAGGACCTTGAAATGCTTCTTACGAAGCCACTCCTTCGTTGCCCGGGCGGTGTGTTTGGGATCATTGTCATGCTGAAAGACCCAGCCACGTTTCATCTTCAATGCCCTTGCTGATGGAAGGAGGTTTTCACTCAAAATCTCATGATACATGGCCCCATTCATTCTTTCCTTTACACGGATCAGTCGTCCTGGTCCCTTTGCAGAAAAACAGCCCCAAAGCATGATGTTTCCACCCCCATGCTTCACAGTAGGTATGGTGTTCTTTGGATGCAACTCAGCATTCTTTGTCCTCCAAACACGACGAGTTGAGTTTTTACCAAAAAGTTATATTTTGGTTTCATCTGACCATATGACATTCTCCCAATCCTCTTCTGGATCATCCAAATGCACTCTAGCAAACTTCAGACGGGCCTGGACATGTACTGGCTTAAACAGGGGGACACGTCTGGCACTGCAGGATTTGAGTCCCTGGCGGCATAGTGTGTTACTGATGGTAGGCTTTGTTACTTTGGTCCCAGCTCTCTGCAGGTCATTCACTAGGTCCCCCCGTGTGGTTCTGGGATTTTTTCTCACCGTTCTTGTGATCATTTTGACCCCACGGGGTGAGATCTTGCGTGGAGCCCCAGATTGAGGGAGATTATCAGTGGTCTTGTATGTCTTCCATTTCCTAATAATTGCTCCCACAGTTGATTTCTTCAAACCAAGCTGCTTACCTATTGCAGATTCAGTCTTCCCAGCCTGGTGCAGGTCTACAATTTTGTTTCTGGTGTCCTTTGACAGCTCTTTGGTCTTGGCCATAGTGGAGTTTGGAGTGTGACTGTTTGAGGTTGTGGACAGGTGTATTTTATACTGATAACAAGTTCAAACAGGTGCCATTAATACAGGTAACGAGTGGAGGACAGAGGAGCCTCTTAAAGAAGAAGTTACAGGTCTGTGAGAGCCAGAAATCTTGCTTGTTTGTAGGTGACCAAATACTTATTTTCCACCATAATTTGCAAATAAATTCATTAAAAATCCTACAATGTGATTTTCTGGATTTTTTTCTCTCGATTTGTCTGTCATAGTTGACGTGTACCTATGATGAAAATTACAGGCCTCTCTCATCTTTTTAAGTGGGAGAACTTGCACAATTGGTGGCTGACTAAATACTTTTTTTCCCCACTGTATGTTTTGATTTTGAAGAGAGTCTAAGGTTTGTATCATTCACAACTAAAGTTGCCAATTAACTCTAAATCTACCATATAAGACCTGTTTCAAATGATCACTTTTACGCTCAACATAGCCACTTCATATGCGCACTCGCTCCATAATGGGAAAAATATCCTTTCTATTTTATTCAGCTAAGTTCAATTATATTCTTCTTACTATAAAATCATATAATATAAATAATGGCATGGGACTTATAAGCATATCTTGTCTGCTAAATGAACAAGCCTACAGCCTATGCCATGGAGCAGAACCACGTAACATAGGCCTACATTAGGCCAACTCATATTCTGTTCTTCAGAAAACCATTTTTTTCATATCATAATGTTTCTTTAGACCTGACAAAAATAAATAATGGATGTATTGTGATGGTGTATATTAAATGTAGATGCTCCAAAGGCGCGCATCAGCGGCTTGTATGCGTGGAGGCCTGGAGATGCTAAACATGTTTATGTTAATTAACGGTCAATTACAGTGAGACCGGCAGACTTTTGCATGACAATAACCGGCTCACAAAATGTCATGACCGCCACAGCCATACCCCTATCCCGTCTTCAGTCAGCTGTTCATTTAGACATATACAGTGCATTCGGGAAGTATTCAGACCCCTTGACCTTTTCCACATTTTGTTATGTTACAGCGTTATTCTAAAATTGTTTTTTTCCCCTCATCAATCTACACACAATACCCCATAATGACGAAGCAAAAACTGGTTTTTATACATTTTTGCAAATGTATTAAAAATTAAAAAACTGAAATGTCACATTTACATAAGTATTCAGACCCTTTACTCAGAACTTTGTTGAAACACCATTTGCAGCGATTACAGCCTCGAGTCATCTTGGGTATGACGCTACAAGCTTGGCACACCTGTATTTGGGGAGTTTCTCCCATTCTTCTCTGCAGATCCTCTCCAGTGCTGTCAGGTTGGATGGGGAGCATCGCTGCACAGCTATTTTCAGGTCTCTCCAGAGATGTTCGATCGGGTTCAAGTCGGGGCTCTGGCTGGGCCACTCAAGGACATTGAGAGACTTGTCCCGAAGTCGCTCCTGCGTTGTCTTGGCTGTGTGCTTAGGGTCGTTGTCCTGTTGGAAGGTGAACCTTCACCCTAGTCTGAGGTCCTGAGCGCTCTGGAGCAGGTTGTCATCAAGGATCTCTCTGTACTTTGCTCAGTTCATCTTTCCCTCGATCCTGCCTAGTCTCTCAGTCCCTGTCGCTGAAAAACATCCTCAAAGCATGATGCTGCCACCATCATGCTTCACCGTAGGGATGGTGCCAAGTTTCCTCCAGACGTGACGCTTGGCATTCAGGCAAAAGAGTTCAATCTTGGTTTCATCAGACTAGAGAATCTTGTTTCTCATGGTCTGAGAGTCCTTTAGGTGCCTTTTGGCAACCTCCAAGCAGGCTGTCGTGCCTTTTTACTGAGGAGTGGCTTCCGTCTGGCCACTCTACCATAAAGGCCTGATTGGTGGAGTGCTGCAGAGATGGTTGTCCTTCTTGAAGGTTCTCTCATCTCCACAGAGGAACTCTGGAGCTCTGTCAGAGTGACCATCAGATTCTTGGTTACCTCCCTGACCAAGGCCCTTCTCCCCCGATTGCTCAGTTTGGTCGGGCTGCCAGCTCTAGGAAGAGTCTTGGTGGTTCCAAACTTCTTCCATTTAAGGATGATGGAGGCCACTGCGTTCTTGGGGACCTTCAATGCTTCAGAAATGTTTTAGTACCCTTCCCCAGATCTGTGCCTCGACACAATCCTGTTTTTCTTAATTTTTACTATTTTTTACATTGTAGAATAATAGTGAAGACATCAAAACTATGAAATAACACATATGGAATCATGTAGTAACCAAAAAAGTGTTAAACAAATCAAAATATATTTTATATTTGAGATTCTTCAGATAGCCACCCTTTGACTTGATGACAGCTTTGCGCACTCTTGGCATTCTCTTAACCAGCTTCATGAGGTAGTCACCTAGAATGCATTTCAATTAACAGGTGTGCCTTCTTAGAAGTCAATTTGTGGAATTTCTTTCCTTCTTAATGCGTTTAAGACAATCAGTTGTGTTGTGACAAGGTAGCGGGGGTATACAGAAGATAGCCCTATTTGGTAAAAGACCAAGTCCATATTATGGCAATAACAGCTCAAATAAGCAAAGCGAAACGACAGTCCATCATTACTTGAAGACATGAAGGTCAGTCAATCCGGAACATTTCAAGAAGTTTCTTCAAGTGCAGTCGCAACAACCATCAAGCGCTATGATGAAACTGGCTCTCATGAGGACCGCCACAGGAATGGAAGACACAGAGTTACCTCTGCTGCAGAGGATAAGTTCATTAGAGTTACCAGTCTCAGAAATTGGAGCCCAAATAAATGCTTCACAGAGTTCAGAGGGGACTGTGTGAATCAGGCCTTCATGGGCGAATTGCTGCAAAGAAACCACTACTAAAGGACACCAATAAGAAGAAGAGACCTGCTTGGGCCAAGAAACACGAGCAATGGACATTAGACCGGTGAAAATGTGTCCTTTGGTCTGATGAGTCCAAATTGGAGATTTTTGGTTCAAACCGCCGTGTCTTTGTGAGACGCGGTGTGGGTGAACGGATGATCTCCGCATGTGTAGTTCCCACCGTAAAGCATGGAGGAGGAGGTGTTATGGTGTGGGGGTGATTTGATGGTGACACTGTCTGTGATTTATTTAGAATTAGAGGCACACTTAACCAGCATGGCTACCACAGCATTCTGCAGCGATATGCCATCCCATCTGGTTTGGGCTTAGTGGGACTATCATTTGTTTTTCAACAGGACAGTGACCCAACCCACCTCCAGGCTGTGTAAGGGCTATTTTTCCAAGAAGGAGGGTGATGGATTGCTGCATCAGATGACCTGTCCTCCACAATCCCCCGACCTCAACCCAATTGAGATGGTTTGGGATGAGTCGGATGGCAGAGTGAAGGAAAAGCAGCCAACAAGTGCCCAACATATGTGGGAACTCCTTCAAGACTGTTGGAAAAGCATTCCAGGTGAAGCTGGTTAAGAGAATGCCAAGAGTGTGCAAAGCTGTCATCAAGGCAAAGGGTGGCTATTTGAAGAATCTCAAATATAAAATACATTTTGATTTGTTTAACACTTTTTTGTTTACTACATGATTCCATATGTGTTATTTCATAGTTTTGATGTCTTCACTATTATTCTACAATGTAAAACATAATCAAAATAAAGAAAAACCCTTGAATGAGTAGGTGTGTCCAAACTTTTGACTGGTACCGCGGTGACTGGTCATCATATATGGTTATGACGTTTCTTTTTATAAACATCATGCTAATAGATTTACTTCTATTTTAAGAGGCTTTGAAGTGGTAATGAACCTGGAATAATCTGCATTTCTCAAGTGTAAACATTGGATTAGTATAGCCTACACTGTTTGATGCCTTGTATCCGGTGAAGGTATTAAACGGATTCAGTCTCTAGCCTCCCCAAGTTCCCATCACAATGAGCAGTCAACAACAGTAGCTGTGCAGCCCACTGAGCCCAGCCCAGCATCATCACTCCACTACTCCTGGCCCGCTATCAAACCCCTGTCTTTATTTCCTGGCTCACCTCTCACTTTTATTACCATTCCCCCATCAAGAGACTGTCAGAGAGCTCATTGTCATGGAAATCCACGAGAAGCAGAAGAGATGTCGGTTACGTGCCAAATGGCACCCTTTTCCCTATACTGTGCACTACTTTCGACCAGGGCGCATAGGACTCTGGTCAAATCTAGTGCACTATGTAGGGAATAGGGTGCCATTTGGGATACAACAGTCAGGTCAGCAGGCAGGTGCTTGCTGTTCTCCCAAGGTGGTATTTCAAACAGGAGAGAGACGATTATGGTAATGTGTTGGTGGTGGGAATCTCAATGTCATCGTAAGACAGTCACATGGAACGGAATGGAATAAATCACTGCTGCAGTTCCCCGGCCAGTGTGATGACTCTTGAAATCGATTATGGATGCCATCTCATGTGAGGGGCGAGATGGAGACCCAAAGGCCATACTAATGAGTGTACAAAACATTAAGAACACTTTCCTAATATTGAGTTGCACCCCCCACTTTTGGCTTCAGAATAGACTCAATTCGTCGGGGCATGTCCTCTACAAGGTGTCGAAAGCATTCCACAGGGATGCTGGCCCATGTTGACTCCAATGCTTCCCACAGTTATATCAAGTTGGCTGGATGTCCTTTGGGTGGTGGACAATTCTTGATACACACGGGAAACTGTTGAGCGTGAAAAACCCAGCAGCGTTGCAGTTCTTGACACAAACCGGGCCCCTGGCACCTATTACCAAACCCTGTTCAAAGGCATTTCAATCTTTTGTCTTTCCCATTCACCCTCTGAATGGCACACATACACAATCCATCTCAATTGTCTCAAGGCTTAAAAATCCTTCTTTAACCTGTCTTAGGCCCTTCATCTACACTGATTGAAGTGGATTTAACAAGTGACATCAATAAGTGATCATAGCTTTCACATGGATTCACCTGGTAAGTCCATGTCATGGAAAGAGCATGTTTTGTATGTGTGTACTGTCTGTTTACAGGTAGACTAGCTGTGTGTGGTTAACAAGTGTTTACCAAGATGCATGTCACCTGTGCTGTGACCGATATTATCTTTTTTTCCCATTTTAATTTACTCTTGTAAGACTGATGTTAGGCTTTAATTATTTTTTAGCTAGGCCTAGTTTAGATTTAAAACTCAGTTTCACATTCACAGCTTCGTGTTGGCAGTCCTAAGACACACTCACACACTGATTGCCAGAGCTGACAATCTAATTTGTCTCTCAGACAGCATTCTCATTCACATTTTAGTGGACACTCTGATCCAGAGCGACTTACAGGAGCTATTAGGGTTAAGTGCATTGCTCAAGGGCACATCAACAGATTGTTCACCTAGTCGGCTCTTGGATTCGAACTAGCGACCTTTTAGTTACTGCGTAGTAAACTATAAAAACGGATTGGCATATCAGATTTAACAAGTGAAATATTGAAATACCGTTATAGGAGGTAAAGTAAAAACCCAAACCAGTCCCTGCATCAATACCAGTATTTAGTAAAATACGGTATAGAGCCCAGCCCTAATAGGCTTAGGTCTATTGTATTAAGAATTTCTGAAATAGCCTGTCTGTATTTACGGACAAGTGCAAGCACAGACAAGTGCTGCTCTGATGGTTTCTAAGCCATAACTGAGCGGTCCAGTGGACAGCACTCCTGGTTTTACAGAAATAAAAGCCAGAAACACTAGAGAATTCTACTTGCAGCAACATCACTTTTTCCCTCTTTTAGCCACACAACATGTCACCGTGACCAACTTAATCCAGCCAAACTCCTCAGTATAGCAGACCTAAGCCAGCAGAGTTCTGGTTCACCCTGTGGTATTTTTGCATCCGTTATGGAGGCTCAGGCATGTCAAAAATAGCCTCCTCTTCCAGTCACAATACCTCATGTGAGGCTGAAATAGATTGAGAGACTTGTCGGGGGGCCACAGGAAACAGAGGGGAATGGTGTGAAACATCACTAATGAGTGCTAAGAGGCTTTGTATTGGATGAAACAGAGTGATGATCTCTTATTAGGTTTGAATTGGATTCTGGTCACATATCAAGTGTAATTATTAGACTAGGCCTGTTGTGTGTTGTCGTGGTTCTGCCCTGCTTTTCAGGGCTGAGTGTCTAGCGCTGATAAAAAAAGCACAGTTTTTAATTGGACTTTGGGATCAAGAGGCAGTGTTGTTGCTACAAGGCGTGAAATATGAATACATTTTGAAAGGGTGTAAATGGTCCTCTAGTCATGTGCTCTGATGTGTTGCCATGATCATGACTATTACGCTATTTCATTTCATTGGGCTCATAGTATTGCTTTATTTATGGCGTTTCAGTGTAACCCTAGCCTACCTGTCACGACTTCCTCCGAAGCTGCCTCCTCTCCTTGTTCGGGCAGGCTTCGGCATTCGTCGTCACCGGCCTTCTAGCCACTGCCGCTCCTCTTCTCATCATTCCATTTGTTTTGTCTTGTTTTTCACACACACCTGGTTCATATCCCCTCATCAGTCCCTGTATAAGTATTCCCTCTGCCCCCCATGTCTTTGTGTGTGATTGTTTCCATGTGGAGGTGTCGATAGCTCGGTGGAGCATTATGTACTTTATCGCCGGGATATTCACCCATGTGTTTTGTTTTCCCCAGTGTGCTGTTAAGTCGCACGGTAGTTGTTTTACGCATTGCTGCGAACCGCTGTATTGGCCGAATAAACCATTATTCTGTGATTTACACCTCCTGCGCCTGACTCGTCCAAATCACCCGCTACAGAATCACACACCCAACAGCATGGAGTCTTTGAGCGGGTCCAGGAGCATTCCAACATGTTAGCCAGCTTGGGCGAAGTGATGGATCGGGTTCTCCAGGTCGTCCAGCGCCAGGACAGGAGAGGAACCGACCCTGCGGAACCAGCTGAGCGACCGGATCCAGCCACCCACACCCCAGCACCCAGATGTATTCACCTGTATCGACAGAGGGAATACGACGGGACAGCGGCCCGCTGCCAGGGTTTCCTCCTGCAGCTGGACTTCTATTTCACCACCATCAACCCTGCTCCATCGGATCGGGAGAAGGTGCTGCCCTCGTCTCCTGCCTCTCGGGGAAAGCCCTGGAGTGGGCCAACGCTGTCTGGAGTGAAGGAGGAGACGCGTTGGACAACTACGGAGAGTTCGCTCGCCTCTTCCGGGCAGTCTTCGATCATCCCCCCGAAGGAAGAGAGGCGGGCGAGCGTCTGGTCCATCTGAGGCAGGGGACGAGGACCGTGTAAGACTTTGCTCTGGAGTTTAGAACTCTTGCGGCTGGGTCCGGGTGGAACGACCACTTTCGATGCAGCCTGCCTGAGGACGTCCGAAGAGGGCTAGCCTGCCGGGATACCATGTTGACCTTCAACCAACTGGTGGACATGGCCATCCGGTTGGATAACCTGCTGGCTTCGAGAGGACGTCCTGGAAGGGGCCTACCCGTTTCACCCCCCTTCAACCCGGATCACGTTCTGATGGAGCTGGGTGGTGCAGCGTTCCAGGAGAATGGAGGATGACAGATCCAGTGTCACTCTTGTGGAAAGAGGGGACATTCTGCTGCACGATGTCGTCAGAGTTCTTCTGATTCTGGAGGCGGTAGGCAGGGCACTCTCACGTCACCTCAGGTAGCACAAACCCACACTCGTTCAGAGCCCTCTGCTGCGCATTTCACCATCCATGTCAACTTCCCTGATTACACGGTAGTTCCCCAGTGTAAGGCGCTGGTAGATTCAGGCGCAGCTGGGAACTTTATGGACAGGTCGTTTGCTCTTAGCCTACGTATTACATTGGTTCCCCTGTCTACTTCCACCGTGCGTATTCTCCCCGAATACCTCGATTTGGCGCACGTGTTTTCCAAAACGCAGGCAACCAAATTACCACCCCATTGGGCGGGGGATTGCGCAATAAACCTCCGGTTAGACGCTGTGCCTCCAAGGAGTCATGTATATCCCCTGTCGCAGGCTGAAACAGAGGCTATGGAGACATACGTCTCCGAGTCCCTGCATCAGGAGTTCATACGTCCCTCCACTTCACCCGCCTCCTCAAGTTTATTTTTTATGAAGAAGAAAGACGGGGGTCTGCGTCCTTGCATTGATTACCGTGCACTTAATCAAACAACCATTCGCTATAGTTACCCTGTATCCCTCATTTCCTCTGTTATCGAATCAGTGCATGTGGCGCGCTTCTTCACAAAATTAGATCTCCGGAGTGAGTACAACCTGGTGCGTGTCCGGGAAGGGGACGAATGGAAGACGGCATTCAGCACAACCACGGGGCATTATGAATACCTGGTGATGCCGTATGGGTTGATGAATGCTCCATCAGTCTTCCAGAACGAGGTGTTTCGGGACATGCTTGGTCGCGGTGTGGTGGTCTACATTGATGACATCCTGGTGTATTCAGCTACGCGCGCCGAGCACGTGTCCCTGGTTCGCAGAGTGCTTGGCTCTTCAGGGTTATTTTTGGTCTCTTTGTTGCCTCTCTGATTAATGCCCTCCTTGCCTGGTCCGTGAGTTTTTGTGGGCGGCCCTCTCTTGGCAGGTTTGTTGTGGTGCCATATTCTTTCCATTTTTTAATAATGGATTTAATGGTGCTCCGTGGGAAGTTCAAAGTTTCAGATATTTTTTTATAACCCAACTCTGATCTGTACTTCTCCACAACTTTTTTAAAGGACCAAAGAGTTTGGTCTGCTTCGTGTTTACATTTTTGCCATGGAAAAAATATTGCTGATATCCTCACAGCCCTACACTGGGAGTCGTTGTCCCAAAGGTGGGAAGGCAGGCGACAAGCTTAGGTCCAAAATAAGGCAGAACCTCTCCTGTTCTACTACACTGCCAGCCAGGCAGAACCTCCCCTGTTTATAGCCGATTTATGGTCAATCCGATGTCTGTATTGCTTGTACAGCGTTTACTGCGATATGGCCTCTGCAAAAGTCAGAGCATTCATAATTATTGCGCTTCGCGGAGCAGAGCAGTTGTGAAGGAAGTTGTCAAGGAAGTGAGTTTGTTTTTATACAGGACGTACCGCCCCCACCTACCAACAACCAATCATGTCAATGCGGCGCTATATGGAGCAATACGTAGCCCTCCACATTGTTACAACATTTGGGAGGCGTACAGCGATGCGGTATGGAGCTTGATTTGGCCTCCGCAAGCCTACAGAAGCTCTGCAATTGCATCACACCCTCCGTACGGAGCCTCTAGACTGCATTTCCGGATCAAGCATAAATCGGCTTTTACCTGCACAGCCAGCCAGGCAGAACCTCCCCTGTTCCACTGCACTGCCAGCCAGCCAGCCAGGCAGAACCTCCCCAGTTCCACTGGACTGCCAGCCAGCTAGGCCAGACAGAGTGCAGCTTGCATTATTGAAGCCCCAACATCCATCATGATGGGTGTAACTCCCACAGTTCAAAGTCAGACTGCTGACTGTGCTGGTTAAAGGTAGACTCAGAAATGCATGTAGTAAACTGCAATATCGGGTCGAATTCAGCAGCTAAGACCATTTGAGCATGAGGCTCACTCCACTGCTTTGGTCCTGTAGCTATCACGTTGTAGCAGCGTGAAGCGCACCCTTGCACATGCGCAGATACTCTGTGTGCCTGTGTGAGAGCAAAGTGTTGCGTCACGCTCATCTGAATATCTGCATTGCTGCTTGTACCAACATATCGCTGAGTCTCAGTTTAATATTACATTATTTTAAAGCCAATCTAGGGACTGATGTGTGTAACTCTCCAAAGTTCAAAGCCAGTTACTGAGCATTGCTGACAGTGCTAGTTAATATTATATTATTTCAAAGTCCATCTATGGACTGATGTTGCAAATTTGGGCAAGCTTAAAGGACTTTTTTTTTTTTTTTTTTACAAAATCTCTAATTTAATGAAAGGACGCACATGCCTGCACACTAAAAAGTGTTGCTTGAGTCCAACAAAATATAATATATCATTGCAGATAATGTTTGGAATGACACCATTTCATGTGTACAACATCTAAAGACCTGCATCACTATACTGGAAGCTTTGCCGTTTCTAAAGGGGACGTATTTGGGTGTTTTTGGAGCTTTGTTCATGTTTTCTGGGTGCCCACATACTACCGAATGAGCCTGAGGAGGTCTATCGCTGGTGGGGTAAGTTTCTCAAAACCAAGTTAAATCACTAAAAAGTGTCTGAACACTTCTATAGCATACCATTTACGTCCCAAAATAGAGATTTGGTTAAAGAAATGTACTTGCCCTTTAAACATGATGCTGCAATGTCCTGACTAATGATAGGCCTAATTCAATGTGTCAATGTTTGAAACTGTCCCTTAACAAATACACTTTATTATTAAATTGCCCCATTTCTGGGATGCCATTTTGCATCCCTGTATCAGTACATTTATGCTAAATGATACATCTACATACTTACTGGTGCCAAACTGTGGTTTATGTTACCTTATGCTAATACTGTACCAGTACTGGTCCATGAAGAATAATTAAATTAGATATAGGCCTATAACCCTAGTGTAGGGGTATTCAAATCTTACCCTACAAGTTCCGTAGCCTGCTGATTTTCTGTTCTACCTGATAATTAATGAATTAATTACACCCATCTAGTATCCCAGGTCTAAATCAGTCCCTGATTAGAGGGATAATTAAAAAAGCAGTGGAACTGGCTTCGAGGTCCAGATTTTAATTTGAGGGCCCTAGTGTATCTCCCAACAAAGACTGGAACATCCTTGTAATAAAGTACCATTACCTTTCCTCCAGAGGAAGGAAAATATTCATCCTATCTGATAAGCTACATTTCCCCTATCCTCATAGGACCATCCTAATCTCACAAGCGTACAGTATTCTGTTTTGCTACACGGTTTCAGTTAAGTGAAATGAAATGAGAGCACAGTGTTTAGGATGGTGGATCAGGCTAACATTTCCTAGCCCAGGTGCAGGAATACTGTCAAATATGCCTATTCCCGGAGACGATACATAATAATAGCCTGATATTCCTGAATCCTGAAATCAAATCAAACACACTGAAATGGTGTGTGTGTCAAAGCAGCTTGTTCTCTGCGAAGGCAACACAAGCTGCTGTTACACATGTTGTTGAATATCAGACAAACACACATCTTGTTGGTGATTTCGGTGGTAAACCTAGACTAATGGCTGGATGTGCTGTTATGCCACTCTGGCGGTCTTATAAAGTCATTTTTACACGCCTCTGGCTCAGTCTCGGTTTCAACTGTCAGTTTATTGGTCCATTAAAGGTCCATCTCTGTCTCTCAGGGTCTGGATGAGGAGGCCATCGTTGACCTTGGGAAGACCAGCTCCACCACCCACACCAACTATGGGACGGAAGAGCTGGAGAGTAAGTCCCTACAGTACAGCCCTACCCACTTACTATTCCTGTGTGCATAGTGAATGTGTTGGAGTGGTGTAGCAGTCAGGTTTGAGGTCATTTCCACTTCCAATTTACTTCCTGAATTAACTGAATTGATATTGAATTGACTCCAACCCTGGTATCAGTCAGTGTGTGTGTGTGTGTGTGTGTGTGTGTGTGTGTGTGTGTGTGTGTGTGTGTGTGTATAGCTACAGTATGTGTGCTTTCCTTTGTTACTGTTGTCTATATGCCTGTTTGCTTGTCTCTGTGTGGGTGCTTCCTGTCCACATATAGGCCTAGAGACGTGCTGTGAATAGAAAGAACAGGTGTTGCTGATTTTGTTTCTCAGGGGGCCTTGGCAGGTTAAAGCCAGCCCCAGCCTGGCGCTCCTCTCCTGTAGCTTTCCAGAAGGGTATGTTCGTTAGCCAGGCATACATGAGCGCACAGGAATATTGTAACTGTAATTGAGCTTATCTGTCATGTACAGCTTTATTCAAGTCCAGCTGGAGATTCTTTGTGTTTATTTTTTTAACATACCTGTATGGCTATATAAAAAATAATGCTGTACAATTTCATCACAATTTTCCCGAATTAGCCTAGAGCTTTGGTTTCAATTACAAAATAAGGATTTCCAATGGGATGATATGGCTGGAAAAACTGGCTGAAATGATGTCATTGCAAGATTTGCTCGCTGGGATAGTATCAGCTGTGGTATTGTAGTGTTGTATCACATAAAAGTACAGTACATAACAGTACAGTGGTGTCTCCTTACCCCAAACATTCTCTGCCTATCTAACTTTGATTAGCCGCAAATTGAGAGATTAGGACATGATTAGCTGTCCACATGGCCTTTGAGTATCTGGGCTGTCTAGGTTACAAAGCTATCTTTCTCTATCTGAGCTGTAAATTCAAGGGGATTTCAAACAGGACCTGTGATTAACTCTAATAAGTAGGTACTGAGCCAAGACGACACCTTCCAATACTTGCCCCTGGCAGAAAAATGCTGCATATTCCGTTTGAGGTTGCAGTGCAGTATACAGAATGGTTGACCAACAGTGTACTAAATGTTTAGTAGGCTATTTAGGGTCATACAAATCAGTATGATGAGTCATTTTATTAGAGGTCAATATGTAGGGGCATGAAACATTCACAGTGCATGTTCACAAACATTCACAGCGCATTTTTCCAGGATGAGGACAATATTTGAGTTGTATTTCTTTTAGAACATAACTCTGTGTTGCCTGAAACAGAGCTGGCAGTGAGCCAGCTGTGAATGAGAGCGATCCTCTGTGGTCCATCTCCTGGGAACGAGGCAGAGAGAGGAGAGGCTTTTAACCCTTTTGATTAAAATCTAATCAGCATAATAAAACGATCCCCATAAAAATCTGTTTAAGTCTGTTTAAGTTAGAGATATATTGTTTGTCTCAATCCGCCACATCCGCCGATATCGGCCTTCCGCTTCTGCGATGAAAGGGGGCAGAGCTACAGCTGTGTTTGTCGGACCATGAGACATCCCGAAAATCGGTCTTCTCACAAAAAACGTCTGTAGTGTCCGAACGGTTTGGCCTACAAACTATTATGACACGTCTATGGAAACACGTACATGTCGGTGGTTTTACTCTATGACCCCCACAAATGTCACGGGACTCGTCTGAAGGTAGCCCGGTACCAGTTTAAAAAATGAATGGACGTACAGTGAGGGAAAAAAGTATTTGATCCCCTGCTGATTTTGTACGTTTGCCCACAGACAAAGACATGATCAGTCTATAATTTTAATGGTAGGTTTATTTGAACAGTGAGAGACAGAATAACAACAAAAAAATCCAGAAAAATGCATGTTAAGAACATGACATAGACTGACCAGGTGAATCCAGGTGAAAGCTATGATCCCTTATTGATGTAAAATCCCCTTCAATCAGTCTAGATGAAGGGGAGAGACAGGTTAAAGAAGGATTTGTAAGCCTTGAGAACAATTGAGACATGGATTGTGTATGTGTGCCATTCAGAGGGTGAATGGGCAAGACTTAAGTGCCTTCGAACAGGGTATGGTCGTATGTGCTAGGCACATCAGTTTGTGTCAAGAACTGCAACGCTGCTGGGTTTTTCACGCTCAAAAGTTTGGTCCACAACCCAAAGGACATCCAGACAATTTGACACAACATGGGCCAGCATCCCTGTGGAACTCTTTCGACACCTTGTAGAGTCCATGCCCTGATGAATTGAGGCTGTTCTGAGGGCCACTCAATATAAGGAAGGTGTTGTGTTAATGTTTTGTACACTCAGTGTATATGGAAGTAATTTAGTGCCTAAAAAAGGGTTTAAATATGTGTCAAATTATCGTTCTTCTTATATCTCTCAGATATAGGACAGACACTTCAATTGAAACTTCCTTTTGATAACTTCTTTCTGTTTTTCCATGTATGAATCTGTTATTCAATGCGTTTATTATGGGCTAATAGCAGTAAGTCCAAATTCAATGTTTTATCAAATATTTCTTATATATACACTACCGGTCAAAAGTTTTAGAACACCTACTCATTCATTTATTTTTACTATTTTCTACATTGTAGAATAATAGTGAAGACATCAAAACTATGAAATAACACATATGGACTCATGTAGTAACCAAAAAAGTGTTAAACAAATCAAAATATATTTTATATTTGAGATTCTTCAAATAGCCACCATTTGCCTTGATGACAGCTTATTTGAGCTGTTCTTGCCATAATATGGACTTTGTCTTTGACCAAATATTCTGTATACCCCGTTACCTTGTCACAACACAACTGATTGGCTCAAACACATTAAGAAGGAAATAAATTCCACAAATTAACTTTTAAGAAGGCACACCTGTTAATTGAAATGCATTCCAGGTGACTACCTCATGAAGCTGGTTGAGAGAATGCCAAGACTGTGCAAAGCTGTCATCAAGGCAAAGGGTGGCTATTTGAAGAATTCTCTAATATAACATTTATTTTCATTTCTTTAACACTTTGTTGGTTACTACATTATGCCATATGTGTTATTTCATAGTTTTGATGTGTTCACTATTATTCTACAATGTAGAAAATAGTAAAAATAAATGAATGAGTAGGTGTTCTAAATCTTTTGACTGGCAGACTTTTGTCTGGGGAATGCAGCTAGCAACAACATCATTGCCACATGTATTTCCGATGCCGCCCTCGCTGTGTCTGTCGTGTGTGTGTCTGTCTCACTTTGTCTTTCTCTCGCTCTTTATCTCTCCACTGTTCCTCCATTATCTTTTCCCTCTCCCCCCTGTTCTGTTCTTGTATTTTCTCTCTCTTTATCTTTATTTATCTCCAACACTCTATGGCTCCCTTCGTTCATCTCTTTTTCTTTGCATATTCATCTGATAGACATGCCTTTCTCTTATCCTTTCCTTTCCCTGTCTTATTTTCATTATTCCCTAACTTGAGAGTATCTCACAACTCATCCTCCAAAAATGACTATTGGAACAGAAACTAGGACATTTGCATTTCAGAGCAAGAATCCAACAATCCACTGGAACAAAAACTATAATGAGGGATTGTGGAAAAAGGAACAGCAAAAATAGACTAATGTGGAAAAAGTGATGGTCTTTTTCTTCCCTGTGTAAGTAGGTTATTCACAGGAAATGGAAACTTGGTAATCTGTCAATCTCTCTCTGGTCTGGTCTGGTTTGTCTAAGGCCACAGGGCGGTCTACGTCGGGGTCCATGTGCCCCTGGGCCGGGAGAGCAAACGCAGGCACCATCGCAGAGGCCACAAACATCACCGCAAGAGGCGGGAGCGGGAGGAGGACCGCGAGGAGGAGGAACGTGAGGACCCCACTTATGGTAACCAACTGAAAGTCCAGTAAAAAGCATCAGCTGACTGTTAGTAGAGGTGCTGACTTAAGGAATAGTAAACGGTGTAATAAATTAATAAAGTCAGACACTTTATATGCTGACAACAATGTAATAGGTTAACAATTTTGACCCATTAGCTGACTGTTAAAAATGTTAGTAGAGGTGCTGACTAAAGGAATATTAAACTGTAAAATAGAAAATAGAAAAAAAAGGAAGTCAGACGCTACATATGCTGACAACTATTTAATAGGTTAACAATCTTTACTCATACAATTGTTGGGAGCATATATAGAGTGTGCAACTTTCTTTCTTTTTACACAACTAACTTCTGTTCTACCTTCCGTGATGCTCCACATTCATCTCCTCATGCAATTTAATAAATGTGTGGTGGCACATACAGTGCATTCGGAAAGTATTCAGACCCCTTGACTTTTTCCACATTTTGTTACGTTACAGCCTTATTCTATAATGGATTAAATTGTTTTTTCCCCTCATCAATCTACACACAATACCCCATAATGACAAAGCAAAAACTGTTTTTTAGAAAATGGTGCTAATTTATTTTTTAAAACTGCAATATCACATTTACATAAGTATTCAGACTCTTTACTCAGTACTTTGTTGAAGCACCTTTGGCAGCGATTACAGCCTCAAGTCTTATTGGGTATGACGCTACAAGCTTGGCACACCTGTATTTGGGGAGTTTCTCCCATTCTTCTCTGCAGATCCTCTCAAGCTCTGTCAGGATGGATGGGGAGCATTGCTGCACAGCTATTGTCAGGTCTCTCCAGAGATGTTCGATGGAGTTCAAGTCAGAGACTTGTCCCGAAGCCACTCCTGCGTTGTCTTGGCTGTGTGCTTAGGGTCGTTGTCCTGTTGGAAGGTGAACCTTTGCCCCAGTCTTAGGTCCTGAGCGCTCTGGAGTAGGTTTTCATCAAGGATCTCTCTGTACTTTGCTCCGTTCATTTTCCTCTCAATCCTGACGACTCTCCCAGTCCCTGCCGCTGAAAAACATCCCCACAGCATGATGCTGCCACCAACAGGCTTCACCGTAGGGATGGTGCCAGGTTTCCTCCATACGTGACGCATGGCATTCAGGCCAAAGAGTTCAATCTTGGTTTCATCAGACCAGAGAATCTTGTTTCTTATTGTGTGAGTTCTTTATGTGCCTTTTGGCAAACTCCAAGCGTCATGTGCCTTTTATCTGAAGAGTGGCTTCTGTCTGGCCACTCTACCATAAAGACCTGATTGGTGGAGTGTTGCAGAGATGGTTGCCCTTCTGGAAGGTTCTCCCATCTCCACAGAGGAACTCTGGAGCTCTGTCAGAGTGACCATCGGGTTCTTGGTCACCTCCCTGACCAAGGCCCTTCTCCCCCGATTGCTCAGTTTGGCCGGGCGGCCAGCTCTAGGAAGAGTCTTGTTGGTTCAAAACTTCTTCTATTTAAGAATGATGAAAGCCACTGTGTTCTTGGTGACCTTCAATGCTGCAGAAATTTTTTAGTACCCTTCCCCAGATCTGTGCCTCGACACAATCCTGTCTCGGAGCTCTACGGACAATTCCTTTGACCTCATGGCTTGGTTTTTGCTCTGACATGCACTATCAACTGTGTGTGTCTTTCCAAATAATGTCCAATCAATAGAATTTACCACAGGTGGACTCCAATCAAGTTGTAGAAACATCTCAAGGATGATCAATGGAAACAGGATGCACATGAGCTCAATTTCAAGTCTCATATCAAAGGGTTTGAATACTTATGTAAATAAGGTATTTCAATTTTTTATTTGTAATACATTTGCAAACATTTCTACAAACCTTTTTTCTCTGTCATTACGAAGTATTGTGTCTAGATTGATGAGTAAAAATATTATTTAATCCATTTTAGAATAAGGCTGTAATGTAACTACATTTGGAAAAAGTCAAGGGGTCTGAATACTTTCCAAATGCACTGTATGGCTTAATAGGCTGATTCAACCTATGTTGTTAGCTTACATGCAAGTAGGCTACCATGGGCTAATTTGGACGTAATCATAAAGTTTTGGATTCACATCAACTCAAAACAACTCCCACCCCAACTTCAGCTGCTACCCTCAAGCATTCTCCCAAATAACATTTTGATTGTTATTCTCAATTATAATACTGAGTGTTGAGTCATGCTTCCTAGAGGCCAAAACAGAACCCTGTAGTGGGCAGGGGAGGGTACCTGGCACAGTCTCTCAGGCATCTGTGATTGTTTGGCTGAGCTCTTCAAATAGAGGCGGAAACATAGAGACCTATCTGTCCAGTCATTTAGAGAGAGTGTTCATGCTGTGAATGGAACATCACTCTTAAAGGCAAACCCAGGCCTCCAGGAGCAAGCAGTGACACTGATGGAGGGGACTGTGTGTGTGTGTGTGTGTGTGTGTGTGTGTGTGTGTGTGTGTGTGTGTGTGTGTGTGTGTGTGTGTGTGTGTGTGTGTGTGTGTGTGTGTGTGTGTGTGTGTGTGTGTGTGTGTGTGTGTGTCTGTGTGAGTCTACATCGGGGTCCATGTGCCGCTGGGCCAGGACAGCAAACGCAGGCACCACCGCTGAGGTCACAAACACCACACACAAACTCACACACACACACAGACACACACACAGACACAGACACAGACACACACTCACACACAGCCCCAACCGACCGGGGAAAGGGATAGACGGTCGGGATACATGACAAATTGAACTGTCTGACTGCGTTCATGCTCTCGCTCTTTTAATCTATCCAATGTCCATTCCTCTTCCAATGGTGAATTTAGCTCCTGGAAATCTGATGTTGTCGTTTTGGTGATTCACTCAAACATCACTCTTATTTCACATTTGCCTGTTACTACTCCCACACACACCTGATTATTGAACATATTTATTTATTCCCTCTTTGTAATGCAGAGGAAATCACAGCAGTCCATTCAGAAGCTAAGCACTGGATCCCGCTCCTCCCACACTCTCCTCCAGTCCTCATCTCTATATCTCTGTCCCCCCCCCCCCCCCCCCCTAGACACGCCCTCCCAGCGGGTGCAGTTCATCCTGGGTACGGAGGATGACGACGTGGAGCACATCCCCCACGACCTGTTCACCGAGCTGGACGAGCTGTCCTTCAGGGACGGGAGCGCCACAGAGTGGAAGGAGACCGCCAGGTAGGTCACAGCCGAGCCCAGGGTCCAGCCTCCACACTCCAGGGTCCATGTGACTTTATCATGTCATTCTTTGTTCATTCAGGTTTAAATTCAACTGCACTTTATTGGTACCGTAGGTTCTCCATGAAAGATTAGTTTAACTTTGCATCTTGATCATTTTGAAGTCGTCTTCTTGACTGTGGTAAAATATTCAGGGAAACCAACTTTTTAATGGCCAAAACTGTAGGCTGGTAAACTGTGGCCTTTTATAACTACCTTGGGGAACGGAGAGCTATGAGATGGTGACGCGTCTTGTGTGTGAGTGGGAATGTGTTATTATGAGTAATGGGTAAGATTGACAGAGCTCTACTGCCTACAGGTCTACAGATAGATAGTCAATCTATCTTAGTCATCCTTCATTGCCATGGTACTATCACCATCTCAGACAATGCCAGCTTACGCTCACGGGCTCAGACACAAATACACAGCAATTTACCGCTCTTAAAAAAACTGGTTAAAACTGGTTTCAGTCTGACAGGAGGTAAAAGCCTAAAAAACGTAATCAAACTTTTTCCGTTACCTCTCAAAGGTGAACCACTCAAGGCAATGCAAATTGTCTGATATGTTTAGGCCTGGTCTTTTCTTCTGGTCAAGTTGTTCTTAGTTAGCATTGGGGATATTTTTCTTTATTTATAATTGTGCGTGTCTTGTGTCCGTGTCTTTGCACGTGCTTGTGCGTGTGTGTGTGTGTTTAGGTGGCTGAAGTTTGAGGAGGACGTGGAAGATGGAGGGGAGCGTTGGAGTAAGCCCTACGTAGCCACCCTGTCTCTACACAGCCTGTTTGAGCTGAGGAGCTGCATCCTCAACGGCACCGTCTTGCTAGACATGAGGGCCACCTGTATCGAGGAGATTGCAGGTACATTCATGTCAGAAGAGTTTGTGTGTATGTGTCCGTGTGTACGCTCATGTGCATGCTATATGATTAGCTAGATTTGTGTGTGCAAATGATAAACAAGGCAATAATAAAAAGTTGGTTGAATAAGGTGAAATTGAATTGATCTGTGTGTGTGTGTGTGTGTGTGTGTGTGTGCGTGCAAGTTCATTTGCAAGTGTGTTTACCAATAGTGTAAACCTCAAAATGAACAATGATACAAGGCAATACAATGCGTCCGTGTGTGTTTGTTCACGTGTGTGTCCAGACATGTTGATTGACAGCATGGTGGCGTCTGGCCAGCTGGAGGAGGAGCTGCGTCAGAAGGTGCGTGAGGCCGTGTTGAAGAGACACCACCACCAGAACGAGAGGAAGCTCAGCAACCGCATCCCGCTGGTGCGCTCAATCGCAGACATAGGCAAGAAACATTCAGACCCGTTGTTGCTTGAGAGAAACGGTGAGATCCCCTGCGCCGCGCACACTCCATTTATTTTTCCTCGATCCTCGAGGGGTTTCAAATCATCTTTGTAATCCTTGGTATCCCAAAAAAGGAACGGTGATAGCATCTCCCACATACACTCTTAGAAAAAAGGGTTCCAAAAAGGTTATTCAGCTGTCCCCATAGGAGAACCATTTTTGGTTCCAGGTAGAACTATTTTGGGTTCCATGTAGAACCCTCTGTGGAAAGGGTTCTACATGAAACTCAAAAGGGCTCTACGTGGAACCAAAAAGGGTTCTCCTATGGGGACAGCCGTTGAACACTTTTAGGTTCTAGATGGAATCCTTTTCTCTAAGAGTGTATCACCACAACAATCATGTATGTAATGTATGCCATTTAGCAGACACTTTTATTCAAAGTGACTTACAGTACAGTGAGTACGTACATTTTAGTATGTGTGGCCCCAGCGGAATTGGTCTTACCAACTGAGCCACACAAGACCAAATCCATCACGGCAGTTCAGGAGGTGTCAAACTAATGATGTGAGTAGATGCTACAATGAGGATATAAGCTTCATAGAGACAACTACTACCCCCCACCGTGAAAGATAAATCTAGGTGCGGATGGTGCGAGCATGTGTGGCTGGCCGGGCTCAGGGTTTGGCCTCTGAGAATTAACAATGGCTTCTACTCCATGTTGGAATGGTTGGGGTAATGCTCTTCTTGCAGTTCGATATGTTTGGTTTGCTGAGCATGACCTCAGGGTGTGGTGTGTACTCAGAGTATGGTGTGTGACTGTTTATGTCCTACTGTCATTGAATGCCATGTCGCCTGTGTATAAAATACGTGTGAAATGTCATATATTAATGTGCTACACAATCATAGTAAGTAATTGCACAGCTTGGACAGAAATATGACTGGTTTATGTGTGGTTCTGTATTTGTTTGTACAGTATACTGTACACTGACACTGTGCTAACCAACCCTCACCTCTTCTCTTGCCTGCAAGCATCCCTCTACCCAAAATGCTCTCCCTCAGTCTGTCACTGTGTGATTGGTGAGCGCACAAGCCTATTGGTCCGTGTGGACACCTCCCCTCTCTCACCTTTCCCCTGCAAGAACCTCTCGGCACCTCTGTCTCTCTCTAACCACACTCCTCCCAAGCTCCCACCACCTACCTTCTCTCTCTGCCCCCAGAGAATGCACCCCTAAAACCACCTCTCTGATGAAATCCTCCCTCATATGTTTCTCCTTTTACCATCTCCCCCTTTTTCCTCCCTCCTCCCGTTCTTCTCTCCCTCTTCTCCCTTCTTTGTTGTTGTGTCTTCCCGCCGCTCCAGGGGAGGGCCTCTCTGCCTCCCGCCACTCCCTGAAGCCGGGGTCCTCCGTCTCCAACCTGTCCCAGAGGCGAGAGTCCCGGGTGTCCGTCCTCCTCAACCTCCTTCTGCCTAACTCCTCCTCCTCCACCTCCGCTGGGGGGCCTTCCCCCGGACCCTCGCCCCTCACCACCCCCCAGAACACGCCCCCTACTCCCCGCCGCTCCCCAGACCCTCCCTGCGCCCCTGGCCCCGCCCCGGGCCCCCAGGCCATCCCGGAGGTGGTGGTGTCACCGCCTGAGGACGACGAGTCGCCACCCACCGCCATTACGAAGGATGAGGAGGCGTCTCCCACTCGGCAACCGTCGCTGCAGACTAAAGGGCTCCAGCAGCTGCCCTTAGAAGGCAAATATCTGTGTAGCCTGCCAGTGTGAGTCACGGCTTGAACAGAGAAAACTAGCACCAGCATGCTGGCTGTGCCCTCCTTCCCTACCCTACTACAAATCCATTATCAACCCACAGCAAGGCTTTTTATACCCCTCCTCTATTAACTCAACAAGACCTCACACTGTTTCCCTCTACCTCATTCCTTTCTTGCATACCTCTCTGTCTCTGTTTCTCAAGTTTAGTCTATCAAATCATTTTATTTATTGTACACATTCCTTTCTCTCTCTGTCTCCACCTTTCTTCATTCAGCCCTTCCACACTACCCCCACCTTGCTTGGCTTGGACCCTCCACTTCTCTCTGCTCAGTGTGTGTGCATGGCTCTCCTCGAAAATGTGTTTCATAATTTACCATACCATAGTTCTGCAGGGTCCGACATTAACGATGGCCCGCTGCCGCAGGACCAGTAAAAACGTGTCGAGCCAGTGGATCTCCTCAGTCACTGGCCTGACCGGGCCAGTAACTTCTCAGTGCATTTTGGCGTTCCAATTTGACATTTACCTGCTATGTAATCTCTCATGGGCATATCTACGTAAACCCTTCCCTTTTTCCACATTTTGTTACGTTCCAGCCTTATTCTAAAATGTATTACATTCTTTTTCCCCCTCATCAATACCCCATAATGACAAAGTGAAAACAGGTTTTTAGAGATTTTTGCAAATGTATTTAAAATAAAAAACAGAAATACCTTATTTGCATAAGTATTCAGCCCATTTGCTATGAGACTTGAAATTGAGCTCCGGTGCATCCTGTTTCCATTTATCATCCTTGAGATGTTTCTAAAACTTGATTGGAGTCCACCTGTGGTAAATTCAATTGATTGGAAATGATTTGGAAAGGCAAACACCTGTCTATATAAGGTCCCACAGTTGACAGTGCATGTCAGAGCAAAAACCAAGCCATGAGGTTGAAGGAGTTGTCCGAGCTCCGAGACAGGATTGTGTCGAGGCACAGATCTGGGGAAGGGTACCAAAAGATGTCTGCAGCATTGAAGGTCCCCGAGAACACAGTGGCCTCCATCATTCTTAAATGGAAGAAGTTTAGAACCACCAAGACTTCCTAGAGCTAGCTGCCCGGCCAAACTGAGCAATCGGGGGAGAAGGGCCTTGGTCAGGGAGGTGACCAAGAACCTGATGGTCACTCTGACAGAGCTCTAATGTTCCTCTGTGGAGATGGGAGAACCTTCCAGAAGGACAACCATCTCTGCAGCACTCCACCAATCAGGTCTTTATGTTAGAGTGGCCAGACGGAAGCCACCCCTCAGTAAAAGGCACATGACAGCCTGCTTGGAGTTTGCCAAAAGGCACCTAAAGACTCTCAGACCATGAGAAACAAGATTCTCTGGTCTGATGAAACCAAGATTGAACTCTTTGGCCTGAATGCCAAGTGTCACGTCTGGAGGAAACATGGCACCATCCCTACTGTGAAGCATGGTGGTGGCAGCATCATGCTGTGGGGATGTTTTTCAGCGGCAGGGATTGGGAGATTAGTCAGGATCGAGGCAAAGATTAACTGAGCAGAGAGATCCTTGATGACAACCTGCTCCAGAGCGCTCAGGACCTCAGACTGGGGCAAAGGTTAACCTTCCAACAGGACAACGATCCTAAGCAGACAGCCAAGACAACGCAGGAGTGGCTTCGGGACAAGTCTCTGAATGTCCTTGAGTGGCCCAGCCAGAGCCCGGACTTGAACCCGATCGAGCATGTCTGGAGAGACCTGAAAATAGCTGTGCAGCAACGCTCCCCATCCAACCTGGCAGAGCATGAGAGGATCTGCAGAGAAGAATGGGAGAAACTCCCCAAATACAGTTGTTCCAAGGTTGTAGCGTCATACTCAAGAAGACTCGAGGCTGTAATCGCTGCCAAAGGTGCTTCAACAAAGTACTGAGTAAAGGGTCTGAATACTTATGTAAATGTGACATTTCCGGTGGGTTTTAAATATATAAATGAGCAAAAATTTCTAAAAACCTGTTTTTCCTTCGTCATTATGGGTTATTGTGTGTAGATTGATGAGGGAAAAAATCAATTTAATAAATTTTAGAATAAGGCTGTAACGTAACAAAATGTGGAAAAAGTCAAGGGGTCTGAATACTTTCCGAAGGCACTGTAACTGGTACGTAGAATCTGTTGGGAAGGAATGGGATGTGTGGGATAGCGAACAGCAGTAGTTCTGGTGTTAGGGTTTTTCGTCACTGGTTATTTGGACAAATCATGATTTCGTAGGTGTAAGCTTCTTTTGAATTTCGGAAGGGTAAGGGAACATTCGGCGCGTAACTTGCAAAGAGAGAGGGTGAAGCTCCTCGTTCTAGCATCTCTTCATCTCTTCTCTTAACACGTATGGACCCAGAACTTAATCGAGCAGCTAACTAATTACATGAAGCTTTAGTTCGGGGTTTAGCTGAGATTACCTGCTGTGTCGCAGTTTTGAAAACCATTGAAGACTGACTACACGCGGAAAAGTCATGCTATTTGAATTTGAGCAATATGACTGGCCATTCATTCAACCACGCTGATCGCGAGTCACAACTTCTCGAGCAGTACATAAGTTGATGCACTCACATGGCACTCGCAAGCCGTCCAGAGTAAAAAGAAGCTCTCACCAATCAATTTACTTTAGGGAAATTGATTTACAAAAATAAACTTTCAATAGTGAACATACTAGCAGTATGCTGGCTACTATTGATAGTCTGCACAAAGAAAGCTACAAAAATACACCTAGCATTTGTCTTGGCTTGCCTACTGTAGCCAGATCAATATCTTCTCTTTTGAAACACAGTTGTCTTAAATGGGCACCGTCCTATTTTGAGATGTCAAAAAATATTCTCAAAATGACATACTTTAGAAACAAAGTGAATGCAATTAATACAAAGCAATTCTAAATAATTATATCACTAGATTCTATTACACAGCGTTTTAATACCATAATAACCAAATGTAGCCTAATGCTAGCTGAATATAGGCAATGCATTTTAACTACACCATGTCCAGGCCAGTAGAAATTCTGTTCAGGCCAGTAGATTTTTGGCCAATAGTAAGAAAAAAAGGATCATGTTGGACCCTGGTTCTGTGATATTTCTTTGTCCACTTTTTCCTTGTAAACCTTTTTTTCATTCAGTCCTAAAATGAAACCTGAAGGGCTTTAATCATTTTACATTTTAGTCATTTAGCAGACGCTCTTATCCAGAGCGACTTACAGGAGCAATTAGGGTTAAGTGCCTTGCTCAAGGGCACATCAACAGATTTTTCACCTAGTTGGCTCTGGGATTAGAACCAGCGACCTTTCAGTTACTGGCACAACGCTCTTAACCACTACTGCACATTTTCCATCCCTTATTTTCCATCCCTTGAGGGCCTGTTTAATCCAGTCAGTGTAAGAGTTGAGACGCCAGACTCGCCACTATGGCAACAGGTCTCATATCATGGTGTATCTTCCCAGCTATAACTGTCACTGCTCTGCATGACTGTCCAATTGTGAATATACAGTCAGGACAGACTTAAACAACTTAAAACATCTTGTCTTTTTCCAGGGCAGCATCGTTTGGCATCTCTCCTCCATAATTCCTGAGTATAAACACACAGATGTCTCGGAGACGTTTTCCCCATTAAGAGTCTAGCGAGAGTCTCCTACATGTGCAAATAGCATGCTAAATATAAAGCCATACAGTGGGGTTGGGGTGGGAGGGTTGTAACGTTGGAACGTATCTCTCTCAGTCCCAGTGTCATCCACTGTGACTTTTTGTCTTTAGCCCCTGTATTTATAGCAGTGTGTGTAGAAGAGTGCTGAACTGGAAGGTTGGGTCATGACAACTAGAGACTGCTGGTTTGGAGGGAAACATGATTTAAGGTGGGCAGCTGGTTGTCTTATTATAAGTACTAGTGTGGTTCTGTAATCTTCCATTACTTCAGTCTAGAAAGACAACGTTTGCCGAGAAACTATATAATGTACTTGACCACGTTGTGTGTATCGCTCAAGTGAAGTTTGAATCCCATCCTTGACAACATTACAACATTACAACAACAAACGATATACTACGTACTTACTTCACCTCGTTCTGAGTATCGTTCATTTGAGTTTGAATCCCATGCTTGCATAGACAGGCAGTTAAGGATGATTTGTAGGAGCTATTAGAAGCATTCAAAGAAAAGAACAACCTCCCTACAATCAAAGATGGCGAAGTTTGATAATGCTGGGTGGTTGCTTTGCTGCCTCTGGACTGGGGACCTTGAACGTGCACAAAGCACAATGAATCTGCAGACTATCAGGTGTTTTGGAGAGCAATGTTCAACCCAGTGTCCAAAAATTGGGTCTCCATTGAAGGTTGTGTGTCTTCCAGCAGGACAATGACCCCAAACACGCATCCAAAAGCACCCAGGAATGGTTCAAGAAGAGATGATGGACTGTAATGGAGTGGCCAGAGAAGAATCCAGATCTTACTCCCATCTAAAACTTATTGCAAGATCTGAAAACAGCAGTTGGTGGAGGGCACCCCTCAAACATTGAAGGATTAGAGAGGTTTGCTGCTAACAAGTGGGCCAAATGACCAGTAAAAGGTTCAGCAAGCTCATTGATTGCTGCAAGAAGCATTTGTCTGCAGTTATCTTGGCCAAAGGCTGTGCAACCAAGTACTAGCTCCGGGATGCCAATACTTTTGTCCATGTCATTTGTCTTTCTTTTCTAAATTAAAATTATAAACTCGATAAAGTTTACAAAAATAAAATTGGTTCTGCAATGTTGAATGCTGAGTGTACAAAACAGTATACTGCTTTTTCCATGACAGACTGACCAGGTGAATCCAGGTGAAAGCTATTCCTCATGAAATCCACTTCAATCAGTGTAGATGAAGGGGAGGAGACGGGTTAAAGAAGGATTTTTAAGCCTTGAGACAATTGAGACATGGATTGTGTATTTGTGCCATTCAGAGGGTGAATGGGCAAGACAAAATATTTTGTGCCTTTGAACGGGTTATGGTAGTAGGTGCCAGGCACACCGGTTTGAGCATGTCAAGAACTGCAACACTGCTGGGTTTTTCACGCTCAACAGTTTCCCGTGTGTATCAAGAATGGTCCACCACCCAAAGGACATCCAGCCAACTTGACATAACTGTGCGAAGCATTGGAGTCAACATGGGCCAGCATCCCTGTGGAACCCTTTCGACACCTTGTAGAGTCCATGCCTCGACGAATTGAGGCTGTTCTGAGGGCAAAAGGGGCTGCAACTCAATATTAGGAAAGTATGTGGACACTGCTTCAAATTAGTGGATTCTGCTATTTCTGCCACTACTGTTTCTGACAGGTGTATAAAATCGAGCACACAGCCATGCAATCTCTATAGACAAACTTTGGCAATAGAATGGCCTTACCGAAGAACTTCGTGACTTTCAACGTGGCACCGTCATGGGATGCCACCTTTCCAACAAGTCAGTTAGTCAAATTTCTGCCCTGCTAGTGCTGCCACGGTCAACTGTAAGTGATGTTATTGTGAAGTGGAAATGTCTAGGAGCAACAATGGCTCAGCTGCGAAGTGGTAGGCCACACAATCTCACAGAACGGGACCACCGAGTGCTGAAGCACGTAGCGCGTAAAAATCGTCTGTCCTTGGTTGCAACACTCACTACCGAGTTCCAAACTGCCTCTGGAAGCAATGTCAGCACAATAACTGTTTGTCGGGAGCATCATGAAATGGGTTTCCATGGCCGAACAGCCGCACACAAGCCGCACACATCGCCATGCGCAATGCCAAGCGTCGACTGGAGTGGTGTAAAGCGCGCCGCCATTGGAGTCTGGAGCAGTTGAAACACGTTCTCTGGAGTGATGAATCACGCTTCACTATCTAGCAGTCCGGCGGACGAATCTGGGTTTGGCGGATGACAGGAGAACGCTACCTGCCCCAATGCATAGTGGAGGAGGAATAATGGTCTGGGGCTGTTTTTCATGATTCGGGCTAGGCCCCTTAGTTCCAGTGAAGGGAAATCTTAACGCTACAACATACAATGACATTCTAGACGATTCTGTGCTTCCAACTTTGTGGCAACAGTTTGGGGAAGGCCCTTTCATGTTTCAGCATGACAATGCCCACGTGCACAAAGCGAGGTCCATACAGAAATGGTTTGTCGAGATCGGTGTGGAAGAACTTCACTGGCCTTCAGCGAGCCAGGCCTAATTGCCCAACGTCAGTGCCCGACCTCACTAATGCTCTTGTGGCTGAATGAAGTAAGTCCCTGCAGCAATGTTCCAACATCTAGTGGAAAGCTATCCCAGAAGAGTGGAGGCTGTTATAGCAGCAAAGGGGGGATCAACTCCATATTAATGCCCATGATTTTGGAATGAGATGTTCGACGAGCAGGTGTCCACATACTATATATATATCTTTTTTTTTGTAAACTTATTTTAGAAGAAATAGGGAATTATTTATGAAAAGTGCAAGGGTGCAAATTATTTGGCCGCAACTGCAACTGTGTGTACTCACCTTTTGACTGCCGGATTCTCTAGTAAGAACTGTCTAATGAGCTGTATAATGCCACGGCAGCACTCATGCGACACATAACATGTAGTGTCAGCTCTTAGTATGCAGATGAAGACAAATGATCATAGAGTCAGTCGTTTTTGTCCTCAGTGTGCCCCTGGGTTTGGAATGATATGATTTGATTATTCGGACTCGTTTGCATATGGACCGTGGCCGGGGGTCCAGCATGGAGCCCACATTCCGGGCTTTATCTTCCTGAATGAAGTGTGTCCGCGGATGCTTCTGTTCATCCCAACATGGCTGCATAGTAGACCACAGCGCCGGGTTACAACAGGTCACAGGTCAAGGATGACCACAAGGAGGAAACTGTCACCCATTCATATTCATTTGAACATTCATCTACATTCTAGGTGATTGAGACAGATGGAGTGGAGTGTGTATGGTTGCTATGTTACAATTTATTCATTTTTGTGGTCATTTCCTCAATGCACGTCTCCCTCGCTGAAGTGCTGGCATTTCCTGTGTACGGCTCACCTCACATGGCTATAGGGCACATTGAAGTGGGGAGGCGGATGTGCAATTGCCTTTATCACTGCAGGCCATAATGAATTTTCATTATGTTATCAATTTGTTAAGGTTTTTGAGAGTGTATAAATCAAACTATGTATCATACTATTTTGCAGTATGCATCTGTAGTCTGTGCCTATACAAGAGAACCTGTTGAAAAATAATTGCAATTAATTTATCACAGTATAGCTACATCATTTCTGTATAGATTAAGGCTTCTCAAATGTTCAAGAGAAGAACCTGTATTGTGTTTTGATGCTTTGCAAACTCTCTGCAGAAAAACACAATATTATCAAATGTAGGCATTCTAATGTCAGAGTATCCATGAGAATGCACTGAGCAGCAGGTGCCTCGGTCCTCCAGAGCTGACATTGCTAACACTCTTCTGCCGCTATCCCGTCTGTCGTTCCAGGGCCACTGATGTCCACGCACTCTGTCCCCAGTAACCTGGATAGCAGCAGCAAGACCGGAGACAGGAGGCCCTCCAAAGCTGGGGTCAGTAAAGAGAACAGCAGTGTGGACTTCAGCAAGGTAACCCCTGCTACTGGGCAAAGAAACCCCCTCATCATAAGCAACTCTCATCCAGACGTCCAAGACAACCATCATCAATCACAGCCCTTACTCTCTGGGCATAAGAAACACCACCCACTCCCTGCCTTCTAGAACCAAGAGCCAGTCTCAAAGTAAACTGTACATTTGGTTAAGTGAGCTCTTATCCCTTATTATATCCCTTTACGACTATAATATAAGTAGGCTGGCGGCCGTGAGGAGTCATCAGCTTCAAACCAGCTTTCATGGGTCCTCTGTAGCTCAATTGGTAGAGCATGGCGCTTGTAACGCCAAGATAGTGGGTTCGATCCCCGGGACCACCCATACGTAAAAATGTATGCACACATGACTGTAAGTCGCTTTGGATAAAAGCGTCTGCTAAATGGCATATTATTATTATTATGTGTATGCCAAGAAACAACCTCATACTTGCTGGGGGAGTCTAATCAAAAGAGGGAGGAGAGGGAGACAGAGAGTGTGTGTGTTTGTGGAAAAGAGAGCGATGCAGATATTACCCATCTCAGTTGGCAAGGTCACCCAGCTCTGTTACATAGTTCAAACAAACAACCTTGTGATGAAAGGGACTCCTTTGCTCAGTACTGGCCTTTATAGCTTTCCTCTACGCCACTAACAACGTAGCTTCCCGCAACCCTAGCATCCATCCATAACTGCTATCTGCCACTAAGCATGATCCCTCCAAACCCAGTCATTCCTTCCTTTCATTTGAAGTCTCTCCCTACTCTGTTGTGCCCATTGGGCTCCAGGTAGATATGACATAACATATATATTTTTACTCGGCTTGATTTGTTATACCAGTGTTTCCCAATATAGAGCTGCATTCTCATGTGCATCCCGCGGGACCTGCGGGCCCAGACAGAGATCATAGCGGCGTGGTTGGCATTTTTCATGCTATGGGCGGGAGTGGGCGGTCAGACAGACAACTTTGGGATGAAAATATATGTTATAGTCCCACAGATTATTTCGAACGGTTGTCTTTCTGTTTTGTATGTGTTATCTATTGTATTAAAAGCACCTCTGTAACACAATTCACAAACTCTTATAGGCTAATTCTGCTTCAAGTTCAGTAGCCTACCTCTCCTCTCTTTTGTTGGGCGTGCGAGAACAATTGCGCCTATGTGTGGTCTCAATTAAATAGCCTGTAGCCTATAGGTATAGGCAGAGAAGCACGGCACAGTTGTCTTTCCATGGAAAATGACTTCCTAAATATGATAGGCTATAGTTTAGGCTCCGACATTGACTGGTAATAAATATTGATAAAACATTTATTTGTCTACCTGCAAATCGTCCTGCTTCTATTAAAGTTTTGCAAGAGTATTTCAAAACGGTTAGTCTTTCTGTTTTGTATGCTATGCGTTATCTAAATTGCTGGGACCGGGGCTGCAAAGCAAGCAGTGTTACATACACCTACATTGCTGGACTGTGGTCAGGTTCGGGACCAGTTCTTGCGGGAGTGGGTGGGAGTTGGACAAGAAGTCAGCAGGAGAGGGCGGGCGCGGTAAGAAAAGTAGTAGGTGTCCTCTATTTCCCAATCCTGGTTCTGGAGACCCAAAGGGATGCACATTTTAGTTTTTATTCAACTAATCAACTCATCATGAAGCCTTTGATTATTTAAATCAGGTGTGCTAGTGCTAGGGAAAAAAATAAAATAAATGTGCACACCTTTGGGTCCCCAGGACCAGGATTGGGAGACAGTGTCTTATATAGTTGTTACTCCCTAAAGTCTCTCTCTCTGTCCCATTCCGCTCCTTTAGGTGGACATGAACTTCATGAAGAAGATTCCTCCGGGCGCCGAGGCATCCAACGTGCTGGTAGGGGAGGTGGACTTCCTAGAGAGGCCCATCATCGCCTTCGTACGCCTGTCCCCCGCCGTCCTCATCACAGGGCTCACGGAGGTGCCTGTGCCCACCAGGTAGGTACATTACATCTCTCTACACCCTCTTTCACTGCTCTTTCTCTGTCTAACCTGCTGGTTCTAGATTTTATTTTTGCACCTGCTCCCCTACCAGTAGCCTAAACCATTTGTACTAAATGATGTTGGGTTTTGAATACAATTCATTGTATCTGCCTATACCTGCCCATCTACATATATTTGCATTCAGTCTAATGTGTGAAAATGGTTTGTGTCCCATACAGGTTTTTGTTTTTGCTGCTGGGTCCACACGGTAAAGGCCCTCAGTACCATGAGATTGGCAGATCCATGGCCACACTAATGACAGATGAGGTGAGAGGATGGAAGATGTTTTACGTGCTGTTGTTTGTGCAATTATCCTTATAGTCTTATGAAGATTAGTAACATTCAGTCATAAACATTAATTAGCTCCCCCCACATGCATAGAATATAATAACTCATTTGTGTAACTTTTTCCCTTCAGGGGGATCTTTAGGTGTGGCATTCAGATTAGATCAATTTTAAGATCATTAGATCAAAATGTAAAAGCTATACTCTTTTCTGCATTTCTCTGTAGATATTCCATGATGTGGCGTACAAGGCCAAAGACCGGACTGACCTTCTGTCTGGGATAGATGAATTTCTGGACCAGGTGACAGTCCTGCCCCCAGGAGAATGGGACCCTACAATACGAATCGAACCCCCCAAGAACGTCCCATCACAGGTGAGGGTCTAAGTTGACAATGTGCTCTGCCTATAAACAGAAAATAAAAAAACACATAAATAAACAGAAAATCAACATGTCTGAAATTAAGCCTGATTTTAGATGATTGGTCACATATTTAGTGCTCTTCAATCTTGATCCTGGAGAACCACAAGAGGTGCAGGCTTTTGTTTCAGCCTAGCACTAACACAGTTGATTAAACTAATCAAGGGTTTGATGATTAGTTGAATCAGATGTGTTGGAAATATAGCCTGCACCACCTGTGGGTCCCCAGGATTGAAAAACGCTGGCTTGCATGGTAGTTTTCTATGATGTTTCCATGATGTGTATGACTGCGCCTCCTGGTGGCAGTAGAGGATAACATCCCTGTAATAACTTCAAATTAAATGAAATTGTATTTGTCACATGCGGCGAATACAACAGGTGTAGTAGACCTTACCGTGAAATGCTTACAAGCCCTTAACCAACAATACAGTTCAAGAAATAGAGTTAAGAAAATATTTACTAAATAAACTAAAGTAAAAAATAAAATACAAAGTAACACAATAAAATAACAATAACGAGGCTATATACAGGGGGTACCGGTACCGAGTCAATGTGCAGGGGTACAGGTTAGTCGAGGTAATTTGTACATGTAGGTGTGGGTAAAGTGACTATGCATAGATAATAAACAGCAAGTAGCAGCAGTGTAAAAACAAAGGGGGGGGGGTCAATGTAAATAATCCAGGTGGCCATTTGATTAATTGTTCAGCAGTCTTATGGCTTGGGGGTGGAATCTGTTAAGGAGCCTTTTGGACCTAGATTTGGCGCTCCGGTACCACTTGCCGTGCATTAGCAGAGAAAACAACTTAGTCATGCGTGCATGAATTTTCGTATGGGGGGCCCCAGCGGGAATCGAACCCATAACCTTGGCGTGGCCAAAGCCATGCTCTACCATCTGAGCCAAACCTATAAAGGCTCTCTCACTTGTAGATGAAGAGGAAGATTCCTACCCAGCCCAACGGGTCACCCTCACCCTCTGGGGAGATGTTGAAGGAGGAGGATGAAGGCCACGGAGCTGGGCCCGAGCTGCAGAGAACCGGACGGTGAGCTATACATATGAATTCATTGGGGAGGTTTCCGGGACACAGATTAAGCTTAATTCTGGACCTGAAAGCATTTTCAAATGAGCTTGCTTTTAGGTCCAGGACTAGGCTTAATCTGTGTCTGGGAAACTGCCCCATATAGAAGAGTTGATAAGGGTAAATCTCAAATGACACCCTATTTCTTACATATAGTTCTGATGAACAGTAGTGGACTACCATAAATGTGGAATAGGGTATCATTTGAGACACTGCCTAAGACTTGTCTAGTATTGGATATATATATATATTTTATAGTATGGCATGACATAGGCAATATGTTGTAAAACTCTTTTTTAAACTGTTTAATAGTAATAAAAATGCATTTTATTCTTGATGAAATTCATTACACATGTATAAGGTAATCCATTATTGAAACTGTTTATGAAGGCAAAATTAACAACATACAGTGCTCACATACTGTGACAAGTCATATAGATCATTATCACTGCACTGCACACTTTTGAATTGAATTGAATTTATTTTGGGTAAATAAAATGTACAATGTGGACCCAGAGGATATCACTTGAAAGTAGTAATTAAAACGCTTGTTTCCAAAGTGGTCCTCGATGGTAAAACAATAACACATATAATGATTAAAAGACAAGACAAAATTACAAACAACCATAAATACATTCATGTATATTGACATCCTAAAAAGTGGCACTATTCACTGCACTTTTCCCTAACCTTAAAAATCAACCATATTCATTTCACATTAAAACAATCTATTCATTGCACATCATACCTATCGTTCAAATAAATACACCTGACCAGCAGTCAGTGGTCTGAAAAAGAGAATGCAGGTCATGCAACATAATGTTATCTGGTATATGCTGAATGTTCCCCCTAGGACCAACATAGGGGTACAGGAGTTCCGGGAGGTGGGCTTGTTGCCTTTGGAGTCCGGAGTGGACCAACTTAAACTTCATCATATGTTTGACATCTTAAATGATCGTGCCCCAAGTTATATGAAAAACCACATTGATATGGTCTATAACCAACACAGTTACAATACCAGAGCAAGTTTTATGTCTTGTAAGATCCCATGAGTAAACAGTACTGCGAGGAGCACGTTTGTGCTCGAGAAGGTATCCCTCAAGTTGATTAAAAACGAATCTCTCAACAACTTTGGATAAGGTGCTGAGGATCGACATAGGCCTGTAGTTTCCTACATTTGTTTTACTGCTCTTCTTGTGGAGCGGAACCACCCGGGCTGTTTTGAAATCATTGGGAAATGTACCACTACTAATAGAAAGGTTTACAATATGCGTTATCATTTTAGCAGTAACACAAGCACTATCCTTTATGAATCTTGCAGGAAGGTTATCCAGCCCAGTTGCTTTGTTAAGCATAGTAGATTGGAAACTTTGCCACCATGCCCAGCTCAAACTTTACAATTACGATGCTGACATAAATAGATACTCTATGTGTGAAAGCCTCTGAGATCACATGGCTTCCCTGCTGGTAGAGTGTGTTTATTTGTGACCTCACTCCCCCATGACACACACCTCGCAGACTGGACACTGCATTATTTACCCCTCTGCATATCCATTCTCTGCGTGCTGCTATAAAAAGCCACATGCCGGCAGAGAACGACAGAGAGAGGTAGAGGGGGAAGGAGAGAGAGAGAGAGAGAGAGAGGTAGAGGGGGAAGGAGAGAGAGAGAGAGAGAGAGAGGGAGAGAGAGAGAGAGAGAGAGAGAGAGAGAGAGAGAGAGAGAGAGAGAGAGAGAGAGAGAGAGAGAGAGAAGAGAGAGAGAGAGAGAGAGAGAGAGAGAGAGAGAGAGAGAGAGAGAGAGAGAGAGAGAGAGAGAGAGAGAGAGAGAGAGAGAGAGAGAGAGAGAGAGAGAGAGAGAGAGAGAGAGAGAGAGAGAGAGAGAGAGAGAGAGAGAGAGAGAGAGAGACTTTACGGGGTGTTAGGCAGTCCCTGAACACACAAAGTGGTGGTGACTTAGAGCTGAGAGTGGTGGTTGAGTGTGTCTGTGTAG
Source organism: Coregonus lavaretus (assembly GCF_964263955.1). NCBI lineage: Eukaryota > Metazoa > Chordata > Actinopteri > Salmoniformes > Salmonidae > Coregonus > Coregonus lavaretus. The sequence continues at coordinate 34,059,351 of NC_139994.1, forward strand.
GTAGCTGGCAGTTGTCTGTGTGTGTGGCATTGTCTAGTGTGTGTGCAGTTGTCTAGTGTGTTTGGCATTGGCTAGTGTTTGTCCAGTTGTCTAGTGGTTTGGCAGTTGGCTAGTGTGTTTGGCAGTTGTCTAGTGTGTTCGGCAGCTGTCTAGTGTGTTTGGCAGTTGTCTAGTGTGTGGTGGTATTTGTCTACTATGTTTGGCAGTTGACTAGTGTGTTTGGCAGTTGTCTAGTGTGTGTGGCAGTTGTCTAGTGTGGTTGGCAGTTGTCTGATGTGTTTGGCAGTTGTCTAGTGTGTGTGTCAGTTGTCTAGTGTGTTTGGTAGTTGTCTAGTGTGTTGGCAGTTGTCTGATGTGTTTGGCATTTGTCTAGAGTGTGTGTCAGTTGTCTAGTGTGTTTGTCAGTTGTCTAGTGTGTTTGGCAGTTGTCTAGTGTGTTGTCAGTTGTCTGTGTGTGTGTTTGTTTGGCAGTGTCTAGTGTGTGGGTGCATTTCTAGAGTGTTGTGTCATTTGTCTAGAGTTGTGCAGTTGAAAGTTGGTTTGGCAGTGTGTTTGGCAGTTGACTAGTGTGTGTAGTAGCTGTCTACCATGT